>NC_080673.1:57507848-57810879 GCF_030445035.2 Dasypus novemcinctus
AAAGTAGCAGCTCAAAAAATCACTATTAGAAAAATTATCTCATAACTCTTTCAAAGAACTGCAGAAAAAAACTCAATATAACAACACAGGTTAACAAGAAAAAAATGTAAAGTACTAAAAACTAAGGAAAAACCCATAATTTAAAAAAGATTAATATTAATCTCAATATTCCTCTACAAGCTAGAGCTTGCAAAAATAATTTCAAACTGCAAAATCTACTAACATTGTACACTTCAGTGGGAAAAATCTTTCTAGATTCTGAAATGGCATGTTATAAAAATCAATATGATTTTGTGGTAAATTGAAGGAATAGCATCATATTAAACTTACAGAAAATAATTTTCCTCAGTATTATAATAAGCAAGTCTTTCCAAAATTCGTTAATTTCCATAGCACTATTATTTAAGATTCTAGCAAATTTAATATAAAAATAAAATATTGTTACATAGAACTAAATTAAAATTTAAGAGAATAATAGAAAATGAATACCCTGCCAAAAATTTACAAAGATCTTTCTAAGGAAAAATATCTAAGGAGAAAATTCATAAAGGAAAACTGATATAATTGACCTTAGGCCGAATAAGACTGCTGTTAAAAAATCACAATTAAATTTGAAGGAAGCTGAGAAAAATATACAAGAAACATATATGTTATTCGGAGATTTAACATTTCTAATTGATAAAGAATTCTAATAAGGAAAAAGCAAATGACCCAATAAAAAAATGGACAAAATAATGTACTCTAAACTTATTTAAATGCTATATATAATGCCATGGAATATATTTAAATATTCAAGTATATAATCACAAAATAAAATGGAAAAAAATCAAAGAAATGCAAAATCAAACCAAAATGTTGCATTAGTCAGTACTTAGTACTTAATTCACCACTTAACAATGTGTATATTTTTAAAAAAAGTCCCAGATGCTGGGGAAAAGTCTATGAATATATACTTAAGACTACTCCCATTCAAAATGTAAAAATTTAATTATATTTTTAAAAGCATTATGGGAAAGGTATTAATATGTAAATATTTAATAATAGAAATTGGTTAAATAAATTCAATACATATATGTTACCTTGGTACTTATTGAAAAATCATGTCTTTAAGAACTATGAGAAATGTTTAGAAAACATTATTAGAGAGAAAGCACCTTATAAGATATTGTCTTAAATATAATTATAATTGATATTTTAATTATATTTAGTAATATTTTCACAGTGAATTTCTTTGGTTTATACATTTAATGGGTAGATTAGGTAAATACAGATTTTTCTGTATTTTCGACATAGTTTAACAATTAATTTAAAAAGTTAAAAAATGAATTTTTTTGAATTATTGCTTAATAATAAAAAATACTTTGATTCTCAAGGTGTTCCCGCAATAGTGTGAGTTAACAGTCTCTTTTTTCCCTTCAATTTCTTTTTACATGATTCTAGAAAATGTAGAAAAGAAAATTCAACACAAATATTTAATTCATATTAATTGTGAATACACAGTACACACATAAACACATGTAGCAGACAGCTGGTTTGATGAATACATCACATAAGGAAAGAAAAATTACTACACAAGTATATCATTGTGTGGGAATTATGCGATTAGTAGAACTATGCCTATAAGTTATAAATAAACCTCCCTTCACCTGAAGTCCTTCCTTCCTTCTCTCCTTCCTCTCTCCCTCCCTCCCTTCCTTCTTTCTTTCCTTTTTCTTTCACATGTGGTAGATGCTGTGATTATAGGAGAAGTAAAACAAAATCCTTATTTTCAAAAAGGTTACAATTTAACTGTAAACAAATATTTCTCTTTATATTAACTTGAATTTTATTTTAAAATGTCTACACACTATAATGACTAAAAAAACAACAAGCAAACAGAAAATGGATATTGGGAGATAAATGGCAGGTTGAGTAAGGAGGCTGATCAGGGTGGAATGTACTCACGAAGAGTGACACAATTAAGTAAGTTACCAGAGAGATAAAATTGCAGAAGATATTTAGATTCTTGCGTAGTCTCCTATGGATTGGAAGGTACGTCATGTTGCGGTATGGAGAAAGAGGGAGGAAATGAGTCTGGAAGAATAGTTTTTGACATAATATTAAATTTTTGTTACCCATCATAAGGACTTAGAATTTCATATTATGCACAATAAACAGTCATTGAAATATCTTTGCTTTAGATGGGTAATTTAAGTGGCAATGTTAAGCATGTTGCAGATAAGTTAGAAGGCAAGAATGGATGGAAAACATGATGAGTTCCTAATCAGAGGAAAGAGAAGAGGAAAATGATTTAAAGGATATTTTGAAATGATAAGTAATATGATATATAATATATATTTTATGACCAAGTATGCATATATACGGTGATAAGAGGGAGGACAAAGAAACTTCTAAATTGTTGCATGGATATCAATTAATTAAAAATAGAGTTGCGACAAGAGAGTGACTCTAAAGTGTCCCTTAATGTTTATAGTCTTCCATTGAACTTACTGGTTCATTTTGGGTGCAAAGTTGAACTATAGCTATCAACAGATCAGGGAGAAAGTCTTTAAATCCTTCTGGACAGGAATCATCACTGTTATATTCTCATCTAGCACAGAACATTTTATACAAATGAAAGAATCATTAAAAGAATGAAAGAAATAGTTTTGACTAAATTTATGATTGAGTGTAGAAAGTGAGAGATTTTATTGTTTTCAATGACATTTCAGTTCTCCGAAGACAAAAGTATGACAGAAGAGAGGGGGCCATGTAGTAATTCTTGGAGGACAACGGCAGTAATAGGTATTATTGTCTCCTGCCTAGTCTTTTTGCAAGTCAGAATGATGTCACTGGAATAATGGGAAGGAAAAATGTAGAGAATATCAAACTGTATTTGTAGTGATTAGCCTTGTTGAATTTTTTTTTTTTTAATCTGCTTCTGGCCTTTACAGAGATCAAATTCTGAGACTTAGAAGTAAATCCTAAATCACAAACTGAACATATTAATAAAAAATAAATTTTATTTATGACTAATAAAACTAAAAGCTCTTTCCTATATCACAGAAAGCAGTGAATTTCATGAGTATTTGTTTAATACTTGAAAATGGCATTTTTTATGAAAAAATGTGATATTTATGTGCTGATTTATAATTAATTGTTCCAATGTTAAATGGTATGTAAACTATCTCAGTTTTCAAGTTGAAGTTGGCAAGAAGAAAAATGATTGATTTTCTATTCTAGAGAAAGCAAAAAATATTTTTTTGAATGGGTAAGAATGCATGGGAGTAAAGAGGTGTTTTGAAAAAAATATCTTGTTATTTGTCTTCTGATATATATAGACCAAGGAATAAATTAAGAATTGTGAGGACATGAAAGATGTTATTATATTAGCAAGAGGCTCTAAAAAGAGACACCAAGGAAACCTGAAATAATATAATCAGGCATTTGTTGGCACCAATGTATAAGAATGAGTGGAGGCAATTTAGTGCTTTTAACTTCCAAGATAACTGGGATGTAATTCAAATAAACACTGGAATTGGAATCAGTGTGTTACTTGGGTAAAAAACATAAATGTGCCTATCTATGACATCTACTAGATTTTTATTTCACCTGCTTCACTGATATGACAATCCTCATTATGTGCCATGCATTATTCTAAATGTTGGGAATAATGTTTGAGAGAAACATATCAACTTCCTGCCATCCTGAAACTTTCTTAGAGTCCTGGTCTGCACAAATTACATTCAAGTAATCCTTGCCTGTTAAAGTGACAGTCAATATTTATTTATCCGCCCCCCCCCCCCCCCCCCAGTATGAAATCACTAGTTCAATTCCCCGGTATCCCAAATAATTTTAAGAAATTTTTCTATATTGCTCCCTCCATGATTGATTATGGTTAATCTATTTGTCACATTGGGTTTTTTACATTCTAGGTACTTCAAAGCTCCAAGTCTCAGTTGAAAACAAGAATAAAATCCTGAGCATATTCTAACTCCTTATGGAAATGGGATAGCCTACTGATTGGATGTGGTATCATATTAGGAACTTAACATTTCAAAACAGAATGTCAATTCAGCTGCCAGAGTGTCTGAAATGTAAAACATATGGATCATTTTATCAACAATACAAAATATTGGCATTTCATACACTCATTAAAAATGCCAATCATAAATTTAATGTGATGCCAAAAACTTTTTTGAAGCATCTGATACTTGAGAGATAGGATCTAAAAGATACATAACACATCCATTTCTCTAGTTAGGCAATTATGGAAATAAATCACAGATTTCCGTTTAGTTTCTCAAATCACATGACTTGGGAAACAGAGAATTTGATCTTTCCTTTATTCCATTATCTAGTGCTTTCAGAGGATAAAATTTGATATTTACCACCATATTCATTTATTCAAAAGTATTTATTTAGTGCCAATAAATGTGTCAAGTATAAATATAAAGGACATATAAGATAATAAACTGCCTTTGATTCATAAACCAGAAAATTGCTGTGGTTAAGAGCCTCAGCTCTGTACTCAAACCAATACGGGTGTAAATGCCTTCTTTCTTAATAGTAAGTTCTATTCTTAGACAAATTTTATTATCTTTCAAAGTACTAATACCGTTTTAAAAATGAGGGTGAATACTTTACTGCAGTCATAAAGCACACATAACCACAACAAAAGTACTTTAAAGATCTTAACACTCCTCTTGGAGCACAGTATTTACCTATTATTTTCATGGCCACAATAAGTTCTAATTATCATTAAGAATAATTGTTCTTATCCAATGGATGTGTCATGATGATGGGAACGAGTGTTGTTGGGGGGGGAGAGGAGGGGTGGGGGGGTGGGGTTGAATGGGACCTCACATATATATTTTTAATGTAATATTATTACAAAGTCAATAAAAAAATAAAAATAAAAGACACCATTTAAAAAAGTTAAAAAAAAGAATAATTGTTCTTACTTTTTATTTTGAGATAATCATAGATTCATATGCATTTGTGAAAAACAATACAGAGGAATTCCAAATTCTCTTCTCCCAGTTTCCTCCACCATGCACATCTACAGGAAAATAAAAAGGGTAGGAAATAGACACTAATAACAAACACTGATATAATCAGTTTGAACAGTTTCATATGCACTCGTGTGTGTATATATATTAGCTTCATGCAATTTTATCACAATGCATAGATTTGTGTGACTATGACCATAGTCTACATACAGTTCCATCATCGTGATTCCCAATGACACCCTTTTCAAGCCACGGTTACTTCCCTTCCTCAGGCACTCCCTAACAACTGGCAACCTCTAATTTGTTCTTGATCTCTTTAATTTGTCATCTGAAGAATGTTATATGAATGGAGTCATACAGTATGTACCCTTTTGAAGATGGCTTTCGGTTTTCCACTCAGCATAATTCCCTTAAGACCTATCCAGATCATTCCAGTATCAATAGTTCTTTCCTTTTTAAGGATAAGTAATATTTCACAGTATGGATATACCAGTGTATCTAACTGTTCACTCATTGAAAGGCATTTTGATTAACAAATTTGTTATTAAAAATTAAGCTGCTACTAAAACTTTAATAGAAAATTTGGGGTGAACACAAAGGTTTTATTACTCTGGAATAAAATCTCAAAAGTGAAATAGCTTGGTTTATGGTAAATAAATATATAATTTTGCAAGAAAACTATACATTTCCCAGAACAGTTGTACTATTTTACATTCTCACCACAATGTATGAGGGATCCAATCTTCCACATCCTCACCAGAGTATGACTTTGTCATTATATAGTTCTAATTTTAACTATTCCAATAAGTATGTAAAAGCATATTATTGTGGCTTTAATTTGTATTCTCTTAATGGCTAAGAATGTTGAATCTCTTGTGTTGCTCACTAATCTTTATACCCTCTTCAGTGAAATGTCTCTTTTGTCTTTTGCACAATTTCTAGTGGTATCATGTTATTTTACTTTTGGTTATCAGAATCTTTACATATTCTAGATACAATTCATTTCTTGGATATGTGGTTTGCAAATAATTTTTCTGTCTATACCTTGTTTTTATCCTCTTCATGGGATCTTTTACAAAATAAACATTTTTAATTTTTATGAGTTTCAGTTTACCAAATTTTCTTTTTATGTATGTGCCTTTGGTGACAAGACCTCTTCCTTTATATTTTTCTAAAAGTTTTATAGTTTTATTTTTTTATATTTAAGTCCACAAGTTTTGAGTTAATTTTTGTCCTAAATTTTAGATTTAGGTAGAAGCACATTTTATCAATTAATCTCACTCTCTCTCTCTCTCTCTCTCTATATATATATATATATACACACATATATATATATATTTTGCCTGTGGATTTTCAATTGCTCCAGAACCATTTGCAAAAAAGGTTATCCTTTTTCCAATGAACTGAGGTTGCATCTTTGTCAAAACTCCATTAGATGTATTTTTGTGGGCCTAAATTTTAGTTCTCTATCCTGTTCCTTTGATTTTTGTTACTCTTTCTTCACCATTAGTACTATACTTCCTTGATCATATTCACTATTTAGTAACAGCTAAGACGAAACAGAGTGAACCCACCTACACTTGCTGGGATTTTATGTAATTTGCACTAAATCTGTTGAACATTTTTGGGAGAAATGACATCTTCCAATCCATGAACGAGTTATGTGTCTTTATTTAGGTCATCTTTTCTTTTATCAGAATTGTATAATTGTCACAATACACATCCTTCAGTTATTTTGTTAAATTTACACATATGTATTTCTTTTCTCACATATCAAATATAAATTATTATTGTGCTTTTAAGTTTGGTTTCCACATGTTCATATTTAAATAGTTTGCAGAAATATGGATTATATTTGTGCATAGATTGTTTACCTTGTGATCCAGCCGAACTCATTTCTTAGCTCTAGGAGATTTTGAAAATAAGGGCAGTTTTGTTTCTTATATATACATTTTATTTCCTTTTCTTGCCTTAAGATACTAGCTAGGGCTTCTAGCACTATGCTGACTAAGAGTGGTGAGAGAAGCTATCTTCTGTAGCCTGATCTTGTAGGGAAGCATCCCATCTTTCACCATTAAATATGATGTTAGTTGTATGCCTTTTGTAGATGCTCCTTAAACAAGTTAAGTCTGTTCTGTATATTTCTAATTTTTTTCTGTGAATTTTTATCATGAATGGGGTTAGATTTTATCAAACATTTTTTTCCCTACATCAATTGATATGATCATAAGATTTTTCTTTTTCAACAAATGATACATAAATTACACTGCATTTGAATGCTGCACACCAGAATAAATAGCAAATGGGCATAACGTATAATTTGCTTTATACCTTGTTGGATTAACTTTACTATTATTTTGTAAAGAAATTTTGTATCTTGGGACATATTGATTGGTGATTTTCATTTTTGTAATGCACGTGTAGTTTTGATAAGAGAGTAATAGTAATCTCATAAAATGAGTTGAGAAGTTTTCCTTCATCTTCTCTTTTCTTTCAGACATTTTGTAAAATTGTATTATTTCTTTAAATGCTTGCTGGAATTCTCCAGTGAAGGAATCTGCGCCTTGATATTTCTCTTTTTAATGAAAAATGCAACTTAATAAAAGGCTATAGTACTAGCCACATATTCTATTTTATCTATTTGAGTGTGAATAGTTTATGATCCTTGGTCCATTTCTTCTAAGTTATTTAATTTATCCTTTAGCTGTCTGTAGGGTCTGTGGCAGATAGTACTGATTTCATTATTGATATTGTTAATTTTCGTCTTCTCTCAGTCTTCCTGAGGCTTATCAATTTTATTACTTTTTGAAGAACGAGGTTTTTATTTTATTGTTTTCTCTATTTTCCTTTTAAAATTTTCATTGATTTTTGCCTTATCTTTATTATTTCCTTCCTAATGCTGGCTGTTCATTCATTTTGCCTTTCTTTTTTCAGTTTCTTGAAGGTAGAATATAGGTTACTGATTTGAGATCTATTCTTGTCTTAAAGGTAAGGATTTTCTGGTATATATTTGCTTTATCACTTCTTTAACTGCATTCCACATATTTTTAAATATTCTATTTTCATTTTCAGTCAGTTCGATTTATTTCTTTTGTTTTCTTTGATACTCCCTCTTGAACCCATGAATCACTTGGATTTATGTTTTCTAACAATCAAGTGTTTGTCTTTCTCTTACTGATTTTTATTTTGTTTCAATTATGGTTGAGAATACACTCAGCAGAATTTCTGTTATTTAAATTTGTTGAGGTTTGTTTTATGGCTCAGGAAATGGTCTATCTATGTGACTATTCGATGGGTGTTTGAAATAATGTGTAATCTGCTGTTGTTGAATGGAGTGATCTATATGTTATTTAGATTTTGGTGGTGGTTTGTGTATTTCAGTTCTATATATTTGTTGATTTTCTGAATCTACAGATTGCTTAGAAGGTCTACTGATATACCAAAATATATTATGAATTTCCCTGATTTCTTATTCAGCTCTATTAGTTTTGTTTCATGTTTTCACCAGCAATACCTTCTCCACTAAGTTGTCAATAAAACAGAACCGGCAGAAATATCTGCTGCGGTGATGACCTAAACCTCCTGTATTTATGTCTCATGTTGGTTTCATTACTAATTAGATGATAGTAATCATCGAATATCTGTAACAATTTTCTGCTGTAGGTTAAATAAACGTTCAAACCTGTTAGTTTTCTCTCCTGCAAAAATTGATACTTTGCATAATATCATAGGGGCTACGCATCTTGTAGATAGATTTACTTTAAATGATATGTGTCACACTGATTGAAATAGCATTATGACATTTAAGATGAAACTGGTTACTTTAAGGAAAAAATAATACTTCAAACAAAAAGCATGCACTAGTCTTTGGACTGCCATTGCTTTTAGATGGAATCTTTTAAAAATTATGTTTTTCATTTGAAGAAAAAAGCCATAGTTGTTTAATTTATCCTGCAGATGTCTAATTACATTCTCAAAAATTGAGAATGCAGAAGGCAATTTGTACTGGTGGTTATGGTGATCGCATGTGACTGAAAACCCAGATTAAGCCCCACAATGACTTCAGTTTATCTTGATTTGATACAGAGATAAATAAATGGATGAATGAATCAGAATCTGACCAGGACCAGAGCCAACATTTTCCTAGTTTCTAGCTAAACATTCAATTTTGTGTGTTTGCATGTGCCACTCTATCCCAAATTTACAAATCTTTGTTTCTTTTTACCCCAGTGGTATATTTTGCCAGACCTATTCTCCCCACCCTCTTAGACCTCTTCCCTCCAGCAACATTATGTGTATTTCAAAAGAACCTATATTTTTTTCATGGAACAATTTGAAAGCCTGCTGCGCTGTGGTCAACTTTTGGTTTGCTTTGCAGTTTGAAGACAGCCTGAATATTTGAATGTCCAATAAATACTTGGTAGCTGTGGTAGTAGAAGTTTATATCTACATCTATCTATATCTATATCTATATCTATATCTATATCTATATCTATATCTATATCTATACCTATATCTATTTATATCTATCAGAGTGGGAAGTTTGTCTAGGCACAATTTAAAGGGAAAAATCTGGTTCTAATTTTCAATTACTTATTATATCCAGGACTGATATCCAAGGACACTGTGGCATAGTTCAAAACCACTTGGTCTATGGTGGCTGAAAAATAAAATTACCTGTGCCATAAACATGTAGTTTATAATACTATAGTAAGAGATTTAAAAATTAAAATAAAACATAAAATAACAGTATGAGTTATAGGTGTCGGTAGCTCTAGCTGCCAACAAAAAGTCACTAAGAATTAACAAGAAAATGAATGGAAGATTTTTTATTTCCTCTATGGCAGAAACTCTCACATTTCCTTGAATACCAACTGTGGGCTCAGTAAATTTTGTTCACTGATTGATAGCTTCTTATGAAATGTGAGGGTGAATGAGGTTGTATTAGTTATTTATTATTACATAATATATTACTTTGAAATTAGTGACTTAAAATGATAATCATTCATTATTTCACATTTTCTGTAGGTAATAAATCCAGAAGTATCTTGCCTGAGTACTCTAGCTCTCAGTGTCTCAGGAGGCTGAAAACTCTGTGTAGGCTAGGGCTGCAGTCTCATACGAAGACTTGATAGGGTCAGATCTGCTTCCATGATCACTAATGTAAATATTGACAGGATTTAGTTCCATACTGGCTGTTGGTTAGAGATGTGCTTCAATTTACTTTCATGCAGACTTTTCTGTTGGGAATATTATAGCATGAAAGGTAACTTCTCTCTGAGTTAAGTGAGTAAGAGAGCAAGAGAGTACACACAAAACCAGTCATCTTTTTATAACTTAAGCTTGGAAATGACACCCAACACTTTGCTTTATTTTATTCATTAGAAGCACAGTCACTGAGTCTAGGTCACTGAAGAGAAGGGTTTATACAAGGGTGTGCATGGAAGGGACCATTGAGTGGAGGGCATTTTAGAGTGTGTCTACTACTTAAATTTTATTAATTAAAAATGATGTACAAGTAACTTTCCACAAAAATCCATTTGTTCTTTTCTCTAACACTTGAGATTTGTGAAAATATATGTAAATGATTAGGAGAGTAGAAGTATACATAGATAATTCTATTTGGGCAGGGAGGGTGACTCTGGAGGAAAATTAATCACATAAAAGGAGAAAATTAACAAATTAAATGTTACAGATGCTCACTATTGCACTTTCAAAATAACACTTTCAATAAAAAATTTTAAAACATCCCAGCTTCCACCAACATTTAAGACTATATTTAAAACTCAGTGAAGGTAACCAATCTTTAAATTCCAGATGTTTTCATGATTTTTATAGTATTCACTTTCTAATATTGGAATAAAGGATATCCAGTTAACATATTTTGTTTTTATATAAAATTATTGAAAAAGTTAAGTCAACATTAGATCAAGAAAAGGTGAAATGGCTTTACAGAAAATGATAAGGGATCATTTCCTTAGTAAAGAACCACCTACACACACTTTAGAAAATTAAGGGATTCTTTTTGTTCACTTTTGGTTTGGTTTTATTGTTGTTTGCTGATCTTTTTTTTTTCTTCAAAGCCTGAAATTTTTCCCCTTTAAGGGTCACTGTTTTATGTTAGTTAATTAGGATTCCAATTATGGACTTTATTATCAAAATCGTTTATTTACCATGATTGCTAAAATAGAATATAGCTATAATTATAAACATCACCTAGTGGCATTATCTTCTCATTTTCCATGAGTTAGATTTGAGAACCCAATTTTACATCATATTGATTATTTTTTGGAAAACCTATTGTTAGTACTGTGTTCAATATTGCACCAGAGAATCCATCCCTGCTGTGGAATTAGATGTGTAACCATTGCCTGTAATGAATATGCTGCCTAACAATGGAATCCTTTATAAATACAACAATAGCATTTTGAATTTCATCATTATAAAAGATTAAAAATGTACAATTTAATTCCCAGGGTTTTAACGTTACTGCAATACTAGCTGAAATATTTACATTTTCAGCTGCAGTTTAATTAAGTATATTCATTGTCTTGAACCAAAATATAATTTGCACTGGGTTTAAATATTTCAACATTATGTTTGAGCAAAGTTTGAACACTGTCACAGAGGGTCCTCAGAGTTAATTTCAAACTCCAGCAAATGAGTCATTTTAAGCTAACCCAAGCTTCTGGTGCTTTGCAACACAGCTTTACATTTCCTGACAAATTGAATTCCAGCCAGGTGTCACTCTTTAGAATCCCCGAGGTTTATCTCTGCCCTTTCTGCTCTGACATATGCTTTTGACATACCCAGAAAATTGTGTGATAGAAACCTGTGGAGTGGTAATACCCTCGACAGCAGGGGTCAGCTGTAAAGAACCATTAATGAGGCCTCCCATAAACAAACTGTTCTGAATAGCAATGGTAGCAGAGGAAGCAAAAAGAAACATGACCTAGTAGTGCATATTGCATAGAGTGTTTTTCAAGAAAGTGAAAACAAGCTGACTTTTGTTCAATATCTCCTAGGAGAAATGTATTTTGTTTTATTTGGTATTTTGGCTTTTTCCTCTCAATTTGGTAATCATCCGATATTTAATTTTAATGTTTTGTAACGGATATATCATTTGCTGTCCAGATTCATGAAACATCTATGCTGCTCTTTGAAACATGTACCTGAATTAATTGACCTAAAATAAATTAATATTTATAGAATATGCAATTAACTCTTCTTAGGGGACTCCACCCTGTAGGTTAATCTGGAATGTGAATAATGATGAACAATAAAGAAAGCATAACTGTATATAGTAAGATGAAAACTATTAAATAAAACTGAGGTAGAATGTTCTTTATTTTTTTTAAGTGAAGTCTGCTGGAAATGCATTATAACCTTTCCACAGAAGCTCTAATATGACATTATATTAATGTCACATTATTCTATTTTTTCCCATAAAGAAATAAACAGAACATCCTAGAACATGAAGCAGGGTAATAGTTGAATCATGACTATCTAATAATTCCATCCTTTATATGTGATATTTGATAATTTCTTACTGGTATATTAGTCAACATTTACTTTTTTGCTTGTGTTATACACAAATAACTACTGAGTAATGCATTCATGAATGTACAAAGCATATTCATTTTGGAACAAAACTGAGTTCTAACTCAATACAGGAGTAAATAGAAAGAAATTGTAAAACATCTAGTATGTGGGCTGCTCCAATATGCTTCAGAATTTGTTGGCTTTGACACATTTTTCTTAAGCTTGTTGCATAAGAATAATGTACAAGTAGATGTTTTTATAGCTCAGAATACAATATAGGAAGACATAATTCAAGTTATTTAATTTATTTTAAAATTAAGAAAATCACCCCTTTCTCCTTCCCTAAATGGAGTGGTAACATTTTTCTAGGGAATCCAGATGTAAATTAATGAAATAAAAGGAAATAAAATGAAGGTTTAGTGCGTAAGTCGCCACTTAATGAAATACTGTCTCATGAGAAGGATCTGTCTAAGAACTCCACCTTTTCCTCCTTCCCGAGTTCCTAAGTCTCTGTTGTCTACTCTAAGGTGCCCTAGATGCAAGAATCTTCATCTACAGATTTACCTTCCCCCTCTCTGTCCTAATGTTAAGATAATAATTCTTGGTCAAAAGGAGAGATACCTATTACCATCTCTAAGGGGTGAAGTCTCACCAATTGGAGGTGATAAGTGTAACAATCCTGCCACCATGAACTCAGCCTTGGGGGAACACACCTACTACAAGGTTTGCAGCTGTCAGGACCACCCACAAAAGCAAGACTAACACAGCATTGGAAGGAAAGACATTTACTCACATAGCAAAGAGACAGTAAAGTCGGCTTCACTAGTGGGCGGCTGTTCACCATAGCCAGCAGGTGTCGATCCGTGGCTGACACAAGGAGCTGTTCTATGCACGGCACTCCTCTCTGGTGTGAGAATGAAGTCCTAGAGGAGCCCCACTTCATCCCACTCAGGGGTATGCTACTGGGGTGTGAACCTGACACCATAAAACAGGCCCACTTAAATCAGACTGTCCCAAGTGAATATTGTGTCAGGAAAATAGGGTGTGCAAGCAGTCCCCTTATTTCTGCTAGGGAGTTGTGCTTTCTCTCAACAGTCAGAGGAATCTGTTCCTGAGCACAGGAGGTATTTGAGGGTCCCAGGGAAAGGCGGGAGGCCCCACTAGGACTGTGCCCTACCACCATCACATTACTGAGACTGACAGGCTGACAATGTGTCTAGTTACTGTATTAGCTAGGTATGTATGCTTGTGTTTATGTGTGCGTGTGACAGACTGATCATTCTTACTGGGTTGTTAGTGACTTAAATATAGGAACAATGTTTTAGACATTTGCGATACCTCTCATATCCCATACGGTTCCTTTAGGGAAAAAGCCAAGATATTTTTTACATCGTTTTTTTATAATTCCTGGATACCTTACACAGTCTTGCTTATTATTATGGATTGAATCATGTACCCCACAAAGACATGTTCAAGCCTTTACTCATAGTCCTGTGGATGTGAACCCATTTGTAAATAGGACCTTTAAAGATGCCCTTATTAGTCAAAAAAGTTGGACGCAGTGGTAGAAGACAGAGAGGAGAGTAACAGCCGTGTGACAGAGGCAGAGATGGAGGCAGGGATCGCCAGCACGCCACCACCAGAATGCTGCAGACTTCAGAAAAAGCCCAATCCTGCCAACACTTTGATATTGTATTTCTAGACTCCAAAACTGAGACAATAAATTCCCTTTGTTTAAATCAGCTAGTCTTTCTTATTTTGTTTCAGCAGTTCTGATAAAATAAGACACTTTTTCCTTTTAGATGGGTTTTCAATAGATGTTAGCGTAATCTCAGCCCTCAAATCCCTTGTTCTCAGTTTCTCTGATTACCAATAGTGGCAATTATTCAGTAACTGAATAGATTTTAGAAATATTAGAGATAACATTAGGGACAAATTTTCTTTGTGCAAAACAAATTCTAAGCCTGTGTAATATGAACTATTTAGCACACCTATCTTTGAAATTTCTCCTTCAATTAATGTTGTATTTCTCTACAATTAATGTTATGGAATAAAAAGAAAGTAAATCATCACTTCAGTATTCTCATCTGAATTATTCACATTGAGCGTTTCCATAAACACAGTGACAGAGAAAATTGAGTCTGTCCCTCTTCCCTTTCTCCCTCCCTTCCTTCCCTCCTTCCCTCTGTCAACAAACACAAGAACTTCAAATTATTACTGAACTTATACTTTTCATGAACAATGGTGAATGATAGTGATAAGGGTAATGGAAATGAAGGAGTTACTATGATGTTGGAGAGGCCCTGGGAGGTCTTGGAGAAAGACTTCAACCAAAGGTAGGAGGGTTTTTAACACCCAGTCGAGGGAAAGAACTCAAGGACTAGTCATATAGTAGCAGGAGAATTTAATGTAAAGCAAAGGTACACATTCAAGTGGGAAGTGTGGCTGTGCTCACAGGAGTTGCATGAGACCTGCCTGCTGGGGCTGGGGGTGCTGCTTTATTAAGACTGGGCTCCCCCCGCCTTCTGACTTAAGGACTTTTGTGTCCCAAGGTTCTCATTGGTCTGTCTTATGCAAAAGAGGGATTGAAAACTGCAACTTTTCACAGGCTCTGTATCCCTTGGAGTGAGAACTGTCCAGGGGAGAGGGGGGTGAAGCAGGTGGTGATCAGATGATGGGTGGGCCTTCTGTCATCTGGTATCTTCCAGCACTAGGCCTCAGGCCTAGATTTTCCACTGCAGTTAAGTATTAACTGATGGTAACTTTCCATCGGGCTTCCTATGCCAAGTTATCTCCCTTCTCCTACCTTTCTCTACCTCAACTACACTTGTATTATTAGCTAATGTAAAATGAAATTTTGTTTATGTGTAAAAAGTATTTAAAACATTTAAAGGTTTTAGAAAGTAAATTAAATTGCATTTCTGTTTATTCTACATTTAAGTCATAATATTAAATTGTTAAAATTTAGCCTACAGGTATATATGATGGGATCAATATCAAAGGTATCTGTGCAGATACTCATGCACTTACATTTCCTGATATTGGCTTTCAAAGTCCTTAACTGAATAAAAAATTTACTTCCCCATAGAAATGATAAAACATAATACAATATTGATTTCAATTATTTGTCCTTTTGCTTTGCATTAGCTAACTAGTATCTCTTAATATGTATGTACATACATACATATACATGCACACATACCTGATACATAAACAATGTACACACATATGTAGATATATGTGTATATATATAATCTAGTTTATAGTAATATAAATCTATACATATATATTAACATTTGAATCGGTACCATCTCATGAAATTCTTAAACCTAATGGGACTTTAGGTTATCATTAATTTCCAGATTATACATCCCACTATGTGACAGCAAATTAAATTTAAATCCTCATTCAGAGGTTTTAGAATTAAAATCCAAACAAATAACAGTGTTTTCATTCATCTTATTCACTGTGGCAGGATTATACATGCTACATATAGTTTCAGGGCTACCTCTACTCTTGTAGGAACTAAACAGGCTGAAAATCGTGCCTCCTCAAGATGTAGATCTAAAGATGAGATCGTGGAAGCCTCCAAAGAGAAATGCCTCCCTTGGCTAATATAGCTTCAGAGGTACACATTTTTCTCTGTGTGAACGGGTCTTTTCTTAGACCTTTCTTCAGAAACGACAGATACAAGGATTTGGGCTTATTTTGTTATGACTTTATCTGAATTTGGAATAAATGAAAAAAATGTTAAAATAAAGAATACCTTTGGACTCAATAATCACCTTTCTGGAGATTTATTCTAAGAAATTAACTGAAAATACATAAAATGTTCTATATTAAAATATTATTTCTATATTATTTATAAAAAATATAAAGAAAAGTTAAAATAAATTATGACACCCAGAATTAATGGTACATTCTGGTTGCAATAAAATAATTGTAGAGATTTTGTAGTACAATGAAAAATACTGTTAGATTAGGTTAAAAAATAAGCATGATCTTTGCAAAAAATATAATTACTTTCCTAAAGCAACAAAAAATGTTGACTATATTCCATTTGACATAAAACTAGAACAGTATAATTTGGATATCTACCTTTTATTTTCTGAATCATAATGACGATACTCTTTTAATGTTAAAAGGTGTATTTTTTTCATGAAAGGAATCTTTTTCACTCTATTTCAGGGTAAATTCAGAGACAGGTAGCATAAAAGATAAAGATCCTAAGGGATAACATTCAAATTTTCCCTAGTCTTCAGGATGTCATACTAAGTTAAATATTTTTAAATTCTAGGTGTAAAATGATGTCTAAAATATTATAAGAAGTACTGAGGGAATTTAAATCAATGAATTTGTGCACAAAAATGAAAAGAGGTAATTTTGCTTGCATCAGCTTAGTTTGTTCAATGCACTGGAATATGGGTAAATATAAAAAGAAAGTTTTAAAAAAAGACTGAAATAAGAGATAACAAGTAGGAGACAGAGGATGAAAAAAATGGGAGCAGTGAGAAATGGCGAGGAAAAATAAGTGTACATAGTAACATAAAAAGATAAATGATGTGATTTTTATCAAAATTTTCAATACCATGAAGAACATGAAACATATTTGGGAAAAAAAGTGGGAGTTTGCATTTTGTTAAAGGAAAATTAAATTTTAAGCAAGTGCTTCAAAAAAATCTTTCTGATGAGGCAATCTATTTGATTAGGGATTCAGGGGTAGAAACATTAAAGCTAGGTTGTTCAAAGCACTCGGAGTGTCTCAGTGTGGCTTTGCTCCGGGAGCAAGAATAGAAATTATTTGATGCACCCTTTCCTTCTCCAATTTCTAAAATTTGCGTTTCAGATGAAAGTCAGAAAACACATACATAGAGCTCTTTTTTTCTGGAACAGTGTAGAGTACAAATTATGTTAGCTTAAAATTTTTAAATACCTGATTTACTATTTTCCTCTCAGTTTTTATGTTTTCTGTTGCCTTATTAAAAATAAGTGTTTCTATTTGTTAAGAAGAGAAATGCTTCTCTCAGCTGTAATTAGCTTTAAAAGAACAAGAATTGTTTTCAAAAGACTGCATAAGCATAGTCATACAAATGGCTTGAAGGAGATATATGGCATAAATTCATCAGTGTCATTCACTGCCAGATGTTAATGACAGGATAGTGCCTTAAAATATGCACAGGAGTCTAGGTTATGTCCTTTGTTACAAAATAAAGACTTAGAAACGAACAAATTGATAGAAGTTCTTCTCCTCAGCTCTATAAGATGTTTAGGTGTCGATGTTTCTAAATGGAAGGACTTTAAGTACGGAAGCTATTTTAGGAACATTAGTGCTCAAAAAGCCGGTATGTATCAGCACTTACATGACTCACGTTTAATACAGCTAGTCATTAAGGAAGACTTATTTTTGGGGTTTTACTTTTAAAAATAGTTTATATTTTGGCTTTCTAAAACTGAAGTTTTGATTTTTTTGTTTGTTTGTTTTTTTGGTTTTTCCCTGAGACTCCCAGAGAAACACACTTTTTATATCACTGTATTAAAAAAAAAATACTGGAATCTTGATCAAAATATCAATGACTTTTTCTCCCTTGAAAATCCATTATAAAAGGTCTGCATTTTTGTCAGAGAAAAATACCTGAACATAACAATGTTTTTGTTTATAATACATACAAAGCTATAAATAGAATTTCAACGGTATATTGTTTAAAATGAATGTACAAGTATTCTGTAATTCTTATTTTAGAAAGTAAGGGCTTTATTTGGCCCCTTGTAGGTGTTTATTACTCTTTAGTAATTATTACTAAATTTATTTGCATTTTGTATTACTCTTGGTAAGGATTTGCAACATCTTGTAGGTGGCAACCATTGAGCCAGTAGGTGGCAGCATAGCTCTTTGATTGCTTGGAAGAAACGTGAAATTTAGTCTCCCAAAGAAATCGCTTTATGGCTTTTATTCCCCCTATACTTCCTAAGCGTTTCGTATTTTTGTTACACCATAATCATGCATGGTATGTAATATTTTGGTATTCATATTACAAAAGATTAGTTTTCTGCCCTTTCAAATAGATTCTGTGGCTTACATGCTATATTTACAGTACCATTTTCATTTTAAAGCCATGACATTTTGGAGGAAAAAGGGATACATATATCCTGAATTTCACCTCTATCATTTCACAGATGAAAATATCGAGACCCAGAAGGTTGAAATGATACATCCAAGTTCAACCACAGATCGTTTCAAAAATCAAATCATCTTCCCTACGTCACCAAAACGTCTCTGGAGTAAATTTTACTTTAGCACAAATATTGAAATCTCAATCAGAGAATATAGAAGAGAAAACTACTCATATTTTATTTTGTTCCTGTTTTACAGTAAATTTTTTCTTGCTTTTTGTTATTGTTTGTTTGATGTTTTAGTAAAGTCAGGGTAGACTACAGAAACACCTTCAATAATTTGCAGTATTTTTTTCTTGCCATTGCTATTCTTGCCCCAGTAACAACCCTACAACAGGTGACTAGTCAATGCCATCTGAAATGACAGTTTTAAATTATAGGATGAGACATCGTCTTAGTAACCACTTGTCCTGAATCTTTTAGAATTTTTATGTTTGTTCTTCAGAATATCTTTCCTTGAGCATAAAGCCAAAGCTGTCAGAGTAAGCAGGAAGACCCCACATACACTCCCATCTTTTACCCCTCTCAGCTCCCCGCCTGCGCCCCGGCCTATTGCTCCTTTCACTCTTCTCCATCAGGCTTCTCTACTGTGAGGCTGAAAGTGCATTCTGCGCTGGCCTGAACCTGTGCCTTCACTGAAATGCTCGGGCTCCAAATATTTTCAAGGCCTGTTCCCTCTTCCTCTTTAAGGTTTTCGCACCAATATCAACTTCTCGGTGGAATATTTCCTGACCGTCATAAATAAAACGGCAATCCTCTACCTTTGCCATTTTTCCTATTCTCTATTTTTCCTTATAGTTCTTATCATCCTCAGCAAGCAATATATTAATATTTTATTCTTGTTATCATTGCCTATCTCACTAGAACAAAGCCTCAAGAGGCCCCTTATTGTGGCTGTGCTGTTCCCTTCTGCATTTTCAACATCTACCATAGTCCTTGACAAATAATAAGTACTCCTTAAATAATTGTTGAATATGTTAATAAATAAATGAGTGAATGAATGTTGATTTTGTTCTTTTAATAAAGCCTAAGGGGTCTTTGAAGGAAGTAGTAAACAAGGGAGAGTGCTACATTTTAAGGTCTTATTAGCATAGAAATTATTCCCTGAATTATTTGTGGTCTATACAATGTATTATAATTCTTGTCCTTTGTCATTTTCCACATCCTTGCTCATAATTGATGATTGTTGCAAGTAAAATAAATGAGAATATTAATATCATATTTTAATTTCCAAATACTTGGGAATTACTTCCTCTTCTCCCCACCCTCCTTCTTCTTCTAACTCTCTCTCTTGTAAAACTATATAATAAAATGCATGAGATCGAAATAATGAAGGCTGCTTTTGGAATTTAAATAAACAATCTCAAGTTTAGATACAGAAAGTAAAATACAGGGTTTATTTTGATGTTTGAATCATAGTCTTGACCTTTTCAAGTTACCTCGGGTAAGCAACTCTGGAACTTTTGCATGTGCACTCTTGTGTGACTAGAGTGTTCCTAGTGGTAGAGGGAGGACTTATTTCCACTGCCACTCACATATCACTAGTACCTTGCAGCTTTGTGACTGTAACCCAGCTCACATAGGCTACAGGAAGTGACAATGATATAGAAGAGAGATTACAAATGATATGTGCAGAATTTTTCATAAATGAACATTGATCTTGAGTTCTAATGCTCATCGTTTTTATGGAGAATTTCATTGCATGAAACACAGTCTTATGAAAAACCTATACACCACATCCTTTGAGTTTTGGTCTATTCAAGACTTTGAAAGGTATAAAATGTTGTCATCTACATTGAGCAAAATATAATATGCAAACGAAATTGTTCAAATTAAACTTACACTACATTTATTAATTTGTTTTAACTTTGACAATGTGAAAGGTTCTTTCAAATATGAAAGGATGAAAGTTTATATTCACAAAAACTACTTTAATAATGATTTTGCTTTAGGATTATTTTGTCACCCTGAATTAAAGCATAAAGAACTCTGAGTATTGGAAAAATAAAATTAAATAAAGTAAAATAGTGTATATGTCCTTAATTGGATCATGAACTATTGAGATTCCATTTTATGAAATATTTTTCTTATAAATAGTTATAAGATCAAAAAGTAGATGAACCAGATGATAGGGAATCTCACATTCATCTAGAGACATGGCCAGCTCTGTCAAAAAATAGCACAGGAGAATGAAAAATAAAGAGCTATCAAAAGCACTGTAATCACACTATTTTATCTTGAAATGAGGTTTGGATACTTTATATAGGAGTACAATGATTCACTTGTGTAGCCAGTCTCCAGAGATTTAGAAGAAATATGATGGAAAGCTACAATGACAATGAAATTAAAAATTCCCTTTTTTTCTTAAATCTGAAAAACAAAATGAATTCATAAAGAAATATTTGCACCACAGAAGCAAAAGATTTTTGTAATGGCATTTACTATATGAATGATTGTATGGCATATTGTCACATTAAATGTTTCAGAGGAAAGGTCTGGGTAAATTAACCATATGATGAGGAAAACGAGCCAAGAAACCACCTGTAGTTTTGTTTGCACAACAACAGGATGCACGTATAGCTGATCCCTCTGATTTTAGACATCGCAAGCTCTAACATCACTAAACATACAACCAGTGTTCACAGATAGACTCTTTAGATTCCAACTATGCAAATTAACAGTGTTTTGTGGGCACAGAGCTTAAATGGCACTAAGGCTCTGCATGACAGATATCATGCAGAGAACATGCCAATGTTTTTCGAAAATTTAAAATATAGCCCTTAGCAATGAATACTACAAGCTCACCTCAGGAAGGAAAGAAGTTTCCTAGATTCAGAAAAGTCAATAAAAAACTCCATATTAAAGATGTTATTAGATATTACATTCCTGAAAAAACATAGATACAATTTTTTAAAAACAGATATTTTCATATCATATTCCAAAACACATTCTAATATGCTGTAGTAACCTATTCCATCTATACCATTCATTTTTTATACTAATGGTATGTTTTTCTTTTCTCCTAATGGATTGAACACTTTGTGCTAAAAAACAATGACTTTTTGCCATTTTTATTGTTCCAGTAGCTAAGGCAGTGGCAGGCAAAAAGTTTTATTCAATAAATATGTATAAAATCAACCATAAATATTATATATTTTACTTTTAAAGCTCTTTGTGGTACATACAAATGAGTATCAAGTGAAATATTATAACCAATCACAAGATACTTTATGTGATACATTTCTAAAGTACTGTACAAGGAGTATTTGTTGATTTATTCATTGTTTGCATTGGTATTTCTGTCCTCTCTATTTTTAATGTCAGTGAATAAGAAAATGAAGCCGTTTTCATCAGGGCATAAAATTTAAAGGGCTTCTTTACAATAATTACAATAAGTGTATGTGAAAATAAAAGAGAAACTGGTAACTATCTGAATACATTGTGAGAAAGTGATTTTTAGGTGGTTGATGTCTACCTGACCATCAAGCAAAATCTTCTGAAATCAGGTTTTGTCCTTTCTGATATGTTTAATATTAGAATCCAAATACACATCTACTTTTATATTGCTTGCTAAAAATAAAGCCAAGATAAAAATTATTTTCTTTCTTCATTTTTCTTCTGAAGGTGAGATCTTTTGCCATTATCTTTCCTTGTTATATAAAGAACAAAAAAATCTGAATGTGGAAATGATCACATTTCCTTTGTTAATATTCATATTAATCGGTTAAAATAAGACCTTTTTCCTTAGAAATAATGCATGAGGAAATAAGGTCTTGAGAAAATAGAAAGAGAATAGGGGATATGAAATTTGTTACATTACACTATTTTTTAAGTACAATGAAAATGAAAATGGCAAATGGATTCCTGTCAACATTGGTTTAGGCTTTTCCCTATATAACAAATTATTTTGGGCAGGATTACATGTGCACCATGGACCTTAGAACACACCATCTCATAAATCAGTACTTGCATATTTTAGGAATATTGCATTAACTTCATTTTCTAGGTGAAATTTTTTCCTGCCTATGAGGCATGGTACTTTCTCACTCTGGTCCTTTGGCCACTCACTGATTGCAACCATCCGGTGGAATCATTAGGCTTATGCAGCTATCTTTTTCAAATATCTTAAGTAGAAACTTTTCAACTGAAGATATTGTAAAGTTATAAAATAATTTGTAAAAAAAAAATGTAAAGGTCAATGTTTAAACATACATATGTATAAACTTCAAATTATATACATGCAAAGGCAAACTATATTTTGCTATTAACCTTCAATTCTTCCCCTATAAGAGGATAGCACTTATGTGGGTATGGTTTGATGCAGTATTTCTGTCATGATCTTGTTTAGCTTCTCCACTACTTTCATCTTCTGCTAATCCTTTCTCCTATTCCTAAGGGGAGCTTTTATCTTCTCTGAGTCAGTGCCAAAATGATTACTTCTGCTAAGTTTATCCATAGTCCCGTAGATTAAAGATATGAAGTACAGAGTCATCCATTTGATTTCTAAATACTTTCCTACCAATGTTCTTATTTCTTACTGTATAAATACAAAAATTCAGAAATACATAATGTGTTTTGTATTTTATAACAACACCTCACTTTAGGTTTTTTAAACTCTGGATTTCTTAAGAGTGTGTAGGGTACATACGTGCCCAATGGCATTAGCTATTTTTAAAATTATGATTATTATCATTAGTCCCATCTTGTTTAAGTGAATTTACTTTGATAATGAAGATGTTAAATGAAAATGCATTCATTAAATATCAACAAAACCAGTTATATTTATAACACAGATAACAAAGCACTTACGAATAAGATAAAAAAACTATTCACAGATTAATGGTCACTTTCAGATCTTCTTAGGAAACAAAAGTGCTACTGCAGTGTGTTGACAAAATTAGTCTGGAACTACAATAGTTAATGTATTATACAGAAACAGAAAAAAAATAGCTATGCTTGGTGTCCTTAAAATACAAGCCCTTCAAATAAAAGAATATTCGGATTACCCTTTCTCAGTATACAGCATAACAACTCACTTTATCTCTTCTCTTCCCCTGTATTATTTTAAAAAACATTTTCATTTATCCATTCCATCTCTTTATTTGGCATTGCATGGGGGATTGAATGATGTTTGGTGATGTTGCATAAATTGCAGCTAATGTCAAATTGTAGCAAAGTGAAGTGGACAGAATCTTGTTATCATTATTAGACATTTACTTTAACGCAACTCTAATCAGATGGCCACTTGGTTTGGAGGAATATACTGAGAAATGCATTGTTTGCCCTCAGATTATATTTGAAAAATAAATAAATAAAAAGACAGCTCTATTAACACACATTGTTCTTC
Source organism: Dasypus novemcinctus (assembly GCF_030445035.2). Taxonomy (NCBI): domain Eukaryota; kingdom Metazoa; phylum Chordata; class Mammalia; order Cingulata; family Dasypodidae; genus Dasypus; species Dasypus novemcinctus. Next base: position 57,531,900 of record NC_080673.1, read on the forward strand.
TATAAGTCATCATTTTTATGGTTTTGTCTAGTAGTGATCACATAAAACATTAAAAATTTCTATGAGTTTCTTTATTTGCAATAATGCTTTTTATGTTACTAGTGTGTAAATAGACCAACATAGCTTAATTCACTGTTGCTGGAAATAGTAGGAAATGTTGAGAAAACAGTCAATTTGATGTAAAGCATGATTTTCCAGTTGTCCCAGTGTTAAAAATTACAACTGTCTTACCTTTCACATGAGAAATGTAGTTGGTAAAAGTATGATCAACTGTATTCATTTACTCATTTTCAAAGAATTAATATGTATTAACATGTTTGTTGCACTGTATTGGAAAAAAATGGAATTCATCTTTGGGTTAATTTGGGAGGTAAATGTATATTAGGGTATTTAATAAATATTAATATGATTAACTTTCTTAATTTGTTTCTATAATTAGAGTATTTGCACTATATTTGGATGCAAAATCTTTTTCAAATTAAATCTAAGCTGACTTACATGCTCCCTATCTAGAAGCATTAATATAATTTTGGATAAAATATTTGTCCAATATAACTTTTAAACAAATAAATAATACTTCAGGTAGTACTAAAAAAGTGTTTTTATAACATAAAAATGAGAGAAGAAAGTACTACATTATCAGAATTTACTTAAAAGTAAATGGATTAAGCTCTCCAGTCAAAATGCAGAGATTATAACACTGGGTAAAAAAAGAATGAACCAACTCTATTCTAACTTGCAAGACACTTGCCTTATATTCAAAGACATATGCACATCATCTTAAGGATATTTTAGCAGGATCTCATTGATTGCCAAAGTAAACAGGGCCCCAAATAGCAAGGCTCCTGAGGGCTCTAGAGACATCCGAACACTATAAGCAGGGCTGAAAGCTCAGTAGTTTGACACCTTGTCAGTGGGCCTTACTTTGGAATTTATGCTCCCCTATATATGAGACTTAGACTCATAATTTCCCTACACATGGCCCTTCTGCCCTTTTTATTTGAACCTATATTTAACTCAATACTTGTTAAATATATGTCTCAGAGACTTAAATCATTGGTCTGTTCATGTGCCTTTTGAGCCCCAAATCTCAGCAGAGTTGCAGCACCTACTCTCCAGTTCATTGAACTCACCCAGAACAACTAACAAGGAGATGATGGACAAAGCCCATCCCAAGGAACAGAGAGTATCTGCAACTGCAAGTAAGATAATGCCATCCATATGCCTCATGGAATCTAAGCACCTCTCAATTAGAAACAGAGTGGGCATCACCATCCCAAAATACTCATGAGTGGGGAATGAACAATGGACTAAAGCAGACTTATTATTATTCTACTATAGACTTATGATTTTTCTAGCAATGGAAGAATTTATATTATTGATATAACAGCAGTGGCCACCAGAGGTTCTGAGGGGAAGGAAAGGGAGGAATAGGTGTAACATGGGGGCATTTTTAGGATATTGGACTTGTCCTGCATGACATTGCCATGACAGATACAGGCTGTTTTGTCATACTATACAAAATTGTGCTGGACAGATTGTAAACAATAGTTAGAGCAATGCTTCAATTGTGTTCATCAATTGTAACAAATGTACCACACTAATGAAGGATGTTGTTAATGTGGGAAAGTACAGAAGTGTGGGAGGGGGAGGGGGCATACAGAATCCTCTATAGGTTTTATGTAACATTTATGTAATCTTAAGTTTCTTTAAAATTTAGAAAAAAAATTGTTTGGCAGCAAAAATTAATAAAATTAATAAAAGAACCTTCTTTTCTCAGGCACATATAGTTCCAAACCACCACAACCAATGTATTAAAGAGGAAATCACAAGGGAAATTAGGAAATAGCTAGAGATGAATGAAAATGAGAATACAATATATTAAAATTTATAGGATGCAGCAAAGCAAGACTGAGAGAAAAAAATTATAGCTCCGAATTCTTACATTATAAAAGAAAAACTATATCAAAAGAGAAACTTAACATCACAAATGGAAGGACTAGAAAAAGAAGAGCAAACTGAACCCTAAATGAGCAGAAGGAAGGAAATAGCAATTTTTAGAGATAAATTAAATAAAGATAATCAACAAAACCAAACCAAATGTTGGTTTGGGAAAAGATAAAAAAATTTAATAAACCTTTAGCTGGACGGATAAGTAAAGAAAGAGAGATTAAAAATATACAAAATCAGAAATGAAAGGGGGTGGGATACAACTACCAGCATCACAGAATTAAAAAGGATTATAGGAAAATATTAGAAATAATTGCATCCCAATAAATTAGATCATCTACACAAATGGGCAAATTCTAGAAACACAAAACTTACCTACACTGACTCAAGAAGAAATAATCTTAGAAAACCTTAACAAATAAATAGGTTGAATTAGTGATCAAAAACCTCTCAACTTAGGAAAGCCTAGGACCAGATGGTTTCCCTGGTAAATTTTACCAGACATTCAAGGAAGTTTGAGTCCTTCTCAAACCACTCCAGAAACTGAAAAGGAACATCTCCTAACTCATTCTATAAGGCCAGCATCACCCTAATTCTAAAGCAGAGAAAGATACCACAAGAAAATTACAGACCAATATCCTTTGGAACTAAATTATAAAATCTTCAACAAAATTCTAGCAAACCCAGTCCAATGCTCATTAAAAGAATTATACACCATAATGATACAGGATTTATCCCAGGTCTGAAAGGATGGTTCAACATTAGGAAGTCAATTAATGTCCTACATCAAATTCTAGAACAAAGGGAAAACAATGATCATTTCAAATGATGCAGAAAGAGTATTCAACAGAATCTAGCACCCATTCTTGATAAAAATCCTTAGAGAACTAGGAATAGAAGGAAACTTTCTCAACAAGATAAAGGGCTTATATGAAAAACCCAGAATTAACATCTTACTTAATGATGAAAGACTGATAGCTTTCCCTCTAAGATCAGTAAAAAGGCAAGATGCCTACTGTCACCACCATTACTCAATATAGTACTGCAAGGTCCAGTCAAGGCAGTGAAACAAGAAAACAATACAAAAAGACATCCAATTGGAGAGGAAGAAGTAAAATGTTCCATATTTGAAGAGGGCATAACTTATATATATGGAAAACCCTAAAAAATCCAAAATAAAACTACTAGATTTAATAAGTTTGGCAGAGTCAGTGTTCAAGGTCAGGACACAAAATCAGCGTTGTAGCTATACATTAGTAACGAAAATCTGAAGAGTAAAGAAAAGACTCAATTCACAATGGCAACTAAAACAATCAATTATCTAGAAATAAATTTAACCATGGATGGAAAGGATTTGTACATGGAAAACCACAAAACATTGCTGAATGATTTAAAGAAGTCCAAAATAAACTGAAGGACATTCTGTGTTCATTAACTGGAAGACTAAATATTGTTACAACTTCAATTCTACAAAAAGCAATTTAGAGAGTCAACGCAATTCCAATGGAAAATATAACAACCTTCATTGCAGAAATGAAAAAGCTAATTATCAAATATATATGGAAGAGAAATGGGCCCTAAACCTCTTGAAAAAGAAGAGCTAAGTAGAAAGATTCACACTTCCCAATTCACACACGAATAGACACATAGAACAATGGAAATAAATTGAGAGTCCAAAAATAAATCCTCTACCCCATAAGGTCTAAGCCTCCTCAATTAAAAGCAGAGCAAGGCTCAATCATCACAAAACCTTCAAGATTGAGGAATGAACAAACATAAGGGGGAAATCCAGACATGGACCAAAGTACATTCATTATTGTAGTAATGGAAGGTCTTGTGACATTTATATAAAGATAGTGGTTACCAGAGTTTCTGAGAGGAAGGAGAGAGAAGAATAGGTGGAACATAGAGCATTTTTAAGACATTTGGAACTGTTCTGCATGATGTTGCAATGATGAATACAGACCATTATACATTTTGTCAGGACCTATAAAAGTGTATAGTGCAAAGTGTAAGCCATAATGTAAACTATAGAACTTGGTAGCAATGCTTCAATCTTTGTTGACCAATTGTAACAAATGTACCACACTAACATGTTTTTAATTGGGGAGAATGTGGGAGGGGGTGGGGTATATTGGAATCCTTTGTACTTTCAATGTAACTTTTCTGTAATTTAAAACTTCTTTAAAAATAAAATTCATCATATAAAAATCAACTCACATCTATGGTCAACTGATTTTTAACTAGGTTGTCCAATCCATACATTTGGAAATAAATAGTCCCTTCAATAAATGGTGCTGGGCAAACTGGATATCCTTATGCAAACAAATGAAGATATATCTCTACTTCACACCACATATAAAAATCAATGCACAACAGATCAAAAAACTGAATAAAGGAACTGAAACTACAAAACTCCTAGGGTCTTGTGTTAGTTAGTGATTTCTTAGACTTTACACCAAAAAAATGAGCAACCAAAAATATGTAGCTAAATGGGACTTTATCACAATTTTAAAAAGTGTATTAAAGGACTTTATCCAAAAACTAAAAAGGCAATTTACAGAATGGGAGAAAATATTTGAAAGTCAAGAATCTGAATATTTGGTAAAGGCTTAATATCCAGAATATAAAGATCTCCTAATACTCAACAGCTACATGACAAACAACCCAATTAAGAAATGGACAAAAGACTTGAATAGAGATTTATCCAAGAAGATATACAAATGGTCAAAAGCTCATGAAAAGTCCTCAATATAATTATTCATGAGGGAAATGCATATCATAAGCACAATGAAATACCATTTCATACCCAATAAAATAGCTTATATTAAAAAGGAATAAAAGAAAACAAAGTGTTGGAGAGGATGTGGTGAAATAGGAAGACATTCATGTTGGTGGGAATGTAAAATGGTGTAACTGCTGTGAAAAAGTTTGGCAGCTCCTCAGCAAGCTAAGTATAAAATTATATGACCTGGCAATCCCAATTCTAAGTATATGCCCCAAGAAGTTGAAAGCATGGACTCAAACAATTTGAAGCAGCATTACATTATTCATATTTGCTAAAAGATGGAAGCACTCCAAATGCCCATCAACAGTTTAATAGATAAACAAAATACATTACCTACATACAATGGAGTATTATTCATTCAAATAAAGGAATGAAGTTCTGAAAATATGTGATGACATGGGTGAATCTTGACGACATTTTGTCATATGAAATTAGCCAGGCACAAAAGGACAAATATCATATGATCTGACATACGTGAACTAATTAGGATAAACAAATTCAAAAAGTCAGAAACAAGAATACAGGTTACTGGGGGAGGGGATGGGGTTGGATGTAGGGAATGGGGAATAAATGCTTAATTATGTTTGGGGTGATGAGAAAATTATGGTAATGGGTGATGGTGACATTAACACATTATGAATATACTTATCACCCCTGAATTGTATATTTAAATATGATTAAAACAGGAACTTGTAGATATATATGTTAAATAAAAATTTTAAAATACATAGAATTGTACAACACAAACAGAGAACACTAATATAATCTATGGGCTATATTTAAAAGTGTAACTATAAGAATGCATTTTCGTCTATTAAAACAAAGGTATGATACTAACTCAAAGTATATAATAATAAGAAAAACTCTAGGAGAGGAAGGCTCCAGGAACTCTACACTTTCTGTATTAATTTTCTGTATGCTTACAACTTCTCTTATAAATACAAAGGAATACTTTCAAAAGAATGAAAACTAGTTTTATCTAGTAAATTCGTGGTGTGACTCAACTTAGTCGAGTGTTTTTAGGCACTTAAGAAAGACACTAAGAAAAGGAAAGGGATTTTTGTTAGATGACCCAGTTTTGTTTTTTCCAAGCATTAATTAATTTTTTCAGATTTTTATTTCTATGCATTCTTTTCAAGCTTTGATATCCTTGTATTATATAAATCTTTAAAAATACCTGTGTAGTTTATGTCCAATGTTATTTGTAATTCTATGACACATTCAATTTAGGTTTGGCCACTTTTTTCTCAATGCCTTAAATCCAAATATATAGAATAGAGAGATAAAAATAACACAGAAACACAGCAGCCAAAAATTAATAGACATTAATCTATTTTTAAAATTATACAGATGAAGGTAAATAGAGACCTAGACCAGAAAATTCTACCTGGAGCTAATCAAGACAATGAGAATTAGCATGCTGTAAGAGACAGTAATTTAGAAATGGTCTAGATGATGTAATGGTAGATGCTGCAGTGCTTCATCAGGTTTCCTTTTTAGGATCAGGCACCCATCCTCCAGCTGCCAAATCTGTTGATCTATTGATTGTTCGCCCCTGTATCTCTCACTGGAAATTGCCTTGATCACAGGAAACTGCTTCCCTTAAGGTTATTCTCCAGGACTGGCCAGGAGACTGGTGAGATTGGGATACAAAGGCTTGGCCCCCAAGCCTACATTTGGAACTATTCTAAGGGTGATCCCAGCTATAGAGCTCTCTATGAAATTATCTATAGCATTGGCTGTAATAGGCTTTTGGATAAGCTCCTTCCTCTGTCCAATCTTGCTTTCCCCATTTCCTGGTAAGTCTACCTCCCAAGAGTACTCCTCAACAAACAGTCTATACACAACTCCCTGTGTCAGAATCTGTTTACGGGAGACACATTTTAAAACAGACTAAAAATCATTGATGTGATGCCTACAGGCAAGTAGCTTTCCAAATACTTGGTGCTATTTTCTAAAAGACTAACTTTTCAGTGAATTGAGTAGTGTATTTAAGAGAATATGACTGATGTAGTGAAATGGGCTGAACCATGAGAAAAACGTGGAGCTGCAGAATAAATTAATAAACATTTAAGTGAAAAATGTTTCTCAGAAATTCTCTTTAAATCACCACATAAGAAGTAAAGTTAGTTTGGCAAAAGTTATCCACTTAAAAAGAAAGTGGAACAGAATCATTTTACATTTTGACACCTAGATCTTGTGACTGCCAAGAACATTCTGGCAGTATTGGCACTGAAGCCAGGGCAAATTTTAAGAATGCCAGTGGGAGGAACTGGTGCCAAGCTAATGCTGAAAATTGATTAAACTGAACTCTAATGCCAATGCTTTTATATCACAGTAAGTTAAATAGAAGACTAAAATTAATCTTTACTTGTTAAATACTTTGGAGTTTGCATTTAGTTATTTGTGAACTCATCTTCCAGCCTTCCTTGCTCACCCCCCTCCTCCTACTGGGAGCGAATCCAACCACCTAGTTTCTAAAACCAGAAATCTGGGAACCAATTTAGAACCTTACTCATATAATCCTTACATGCACTCACGGCATCATGCCCAAGTGGCTGCTACCTCTTTATTAAATTTTGAATCCATCCTTAGCTATCCCCAAGTCCATTGTCACATCTGTAATCCTGGCCATCAATATTGGCCTGATTACTTCAACAACTTTCTTTTAAAAGTGTTTTCCAGATCAATCTTAAAGTTACTCAACGAATGAATATTCTAAACATGGTATTCTGCTTCTATAATATGTTCAGTGGTCTCTACTGAATCTCAGTCTCCTTAGTCTAGCGTAGGCCCTGGTACTTTCTCTATTAATTACTTTTCCAGACATTTAACTTCTCCTCAAATCTTAATGTCCAGTCACATTATATTACACTTTCTCTACTTTCTGTTCCCTCAAATGTTGTGCTCACTTTGCATAACTCCTTTGCTTATAAATTAGAGTTCTTAAGAATATAGCTTGAAGAAAATTTTAATTAACCAAAAACTTTAAAATTTAATTTGAAGGATTTTAGCGGGATGTGCCCTTTCCAGTCAACCTTGGGACCCTCTACTTTTCATGATGTCTAGGCAAGAGGCTTAATCTATCTTATCCACCAGGCAAGAGAAGTATTGGTGTCTGTTAATTCCTTACTTATTGATTAAAACCATATTCCTCTCATGTACCAACTTATACTTAACCTGTGTTGATGCTATTTAAATATCCCTCTCTTGTGCCTCTACAAGTTCCTTTTTAAACATTTTATAAAAGTAATTTCAAATTTGTTTCATTTTCTTGTAACCTTTAAACCTAAGAATATAGTGTATTTCACAAACAAAAATCTCAATAATTCCATCCATCTTTTATTTACATAATTGTATCAGCCCACCTATAGAGTATCTTGTTTTAAGTTACCATAAAATAACTTTAATATATAACAGACACATCTACACCATTGATCCTCAACAGGGGATACTTTTGCCTTCGAGGGGACATTTACACACCTTGGAAACCAAACTGTACCTAAGTTAGCCACAAAAGATTATACTAAACATTTTATTTCTTTCCTTTGCAGCCACTCCATCATTGTGTCTAATTTATTAGTGTTTCAGCCCATGAGAATAAAAATATACCAAACAACAGAAGGGTCCAGTATTAGCATAAGGTAAAGATGACATATGAGCTGACATTGGATGACAGCTAATGTAAGTTGCCTTAATTCTGATGAGTATTGTGAGATTGCTGAATCTTTTAGCAGCAGAAATATTCTAATTTCCCAAGCAAAAGAACTATTTACCTTGTAGCTTTTGGCTCTAAGTTCTAAATAATCAGAGTGTATAACCAGTATATTTTCACTGTTACATTTCAATTTTTTTCCCATTAGAATTAAAAATTTAGTAAAAAATACAGTTTACTGGCAAATATTCTCATTTTCTGATATGCACAGAGAATTACAAAATAAATAATTTTTCACTCATGCAAGTAGTTAATACATTAAAGAAATTTAAAGTTAGAGTTCCCTCCTATCCCCTATCCCATAAATGGCCTGAATGGAATTTGCCCATTTCCCCCATATTTGGAAGCCTTTTGATAAACATTTATTTGTTATTGAAACAATGGATACTATAAATAAAAGAAATTATTTTGGAGCTCTTATTATAATAAACACTACAATTCACCATTATTGTAAGATATTTCCAAGAAAATGCATATATTATTCTTAATAGCCAATAACATAAATAGTAAGAAGCATCACCTAACTTTGAGCAAAATTTATTGTGGACTGTGTAAGAAAAAATGTGGGACATTTATCAACCTGTATTAGACTGCATTTTGCTTTAAAGAAGCTCCACCCTTTTGGAAAAGAAACATTGTCTTCTAAAAGTGATGTAATGTGATAGTCCAAAATATCTCATTGCAACATTAAGTAATTTGTAAACTTTAAGTCACTGATAAAAAAGTCACAAGCCTCTAGTATTTCAACAGATGTAGCTAGATATTTGATGTGATGATTTTTCATTGTGAATGTTGATCTTCTAAAGCAATAAACATTTATTAGAAGATATAAGACTCATAGAGAAATGATATTGATAGGTGGGAAAATTTAATATTTTAATGAGGTTAATTGTTACCAAATTAATTATAAAGATTCTTAGGAAAATAATTTTTCTCTGGGGAAAAAAAGAGAGAAAATCACTGTGATTCAAGAGAAAACTTACAGTTAGATATCAACACATATAAAAGTAGAAATTGAAATAATGCCATAATACGATAAGAATAAAAGAAACAAATGAATGGAATATAGTTTTAGTCCAGACCACAATATAATTCTGGTAGATTTAACACATTCATTTATCTTTTCTCTTTCCAAATCACACTTTGAATAAAATAAAGGAATACTCATTCTGAGAAAACTAAGCTGCCATTTTGTGGGGACATTCAAGCAGCTGGAAGAAGATGCCCACATGGCAAGAAATTGAGGCTTCCTGCCAGCAGCCAGTGATAAACTAGGCTTTCCTGCCAATCCCCCATAAGTGAGCCATCTTGGAATCAGATTCTCCATTCCCAGTCAAGATGACTGCAGCAGTAACTGGCATCTTAAGTACAATTTCATGAGAAACTCTGGGCAACAACCACCCAGTTAAGCAACTTCTAAATTTCTAACCCACTCAACTAAAATAATAAATGTTTGCTGTCTTAACATGCTAAATTTTGGACCAATTTTTATGCAACAATAGATGATTAATAATGGAATAAAGGAGAAGAGAAAGATCATAACAGGTGGAAGATGATAAAAATTTGAAAGCTGTATGGCAAGTATACAAATGATAAAGTAAGAGTATAGATGGGATTGAAAACTGGTAGATAAATGAGTGAAAGTCAAACTTAGATTCCAGACTGTCTTCCTTCACTCCTATCCAAGATATGAACAAAAACATTATCCCTTACCATTTTGATGGAATATGGGTAGCTTACTCTAAGGAGAAATGGTGGATTATGGTATGTGACCTGGAAAACTGTGACCTATTTTAATAGGCCAATTAAAAGAAAATCTACTTGGTGATGAGCAGGAGTCCAACCTGATTCTCCAGTGAGTCTCCAAGATGTCTGAAAATTAGGGTTATAATCCTTATCTTCAAGAGGTATAATTATTTCTTCTTTTAAAATGGATCAGCATAAGGGAAAGACAAACATGTTTGAGTGTTATTTCCAGTGTGAAATAGCCTAGACTCTATTGGATTGTTTTACTGTGAACCACACTGTAAAAGGCAGAATTGTCAAATAACTCCCATTCTCTGACAACATTTTTTAATCTCCACCTCTTCACAGTTGGAGAGACCTAAGAATATTAAGGGATATCATTGTGATAAGACTATATTATGTAGTGGAGTTTGAGGGAGATTGCAAATATAACCAAGTTCCTAATAAATTGACTGCGTTCATCAAAATGGAGATTTTCTTGGGTGGGTCTGACTTAATCAGATGAGTCCTTAAAAGAGTCTTAAAGCAGCAGCAGATGCACTCATGGCAAAGTGCCATATTGTAAGGTGGACCATGTTACTAGGGAATAGACTAACTTCATGAGATGAAAGTGAACCATCTCCAACAACCAGCAACAAAGTACATTAACTCAGCCCTATAATCCTGAGAATTCCCACAATTAAACCCTTCCCATAATCTAAATGAACTTGGAAATAGATTCTTCCCTGGTTAAATCACTAAGTGAGAATGCAACCAACTTAACACCTTGATTTCAGACTCGTGAGAACCTGGGCAAAGAGATCATCTCAGCTGGATCTGGACTTCTGATCTACAGAGCTGTGAAATAATAAGTGGACAGTTAGACCATTAATTTTTGGTAATTTTTAATGTGTTGTGCCCAAACAATTTTGGACAAATTCTTAGCAATTCATAGAGTCATTTGCATTTTGCTCATTCTTAATTGAATAAACAAAATAACTAAACTTTTGATGAGTGGCATTAATCAAAGACAGAGATATATACATTTGGGACACAAAAATAAAATTGGAGAAAACAGAGACAGTGCAGTGAACAGAAGAAAATTTCAAAGTATAAGTAAAGAAAAGCTATCAATAACTGCTCAGGTAGTTAAAAAAGTATATTTCAGTATTGGAAACAAAAGGGATACTACATAAATCAACATTAGCAAATAAATTCTAAATTCTTGTGTATAATACATGGCTCAACATTAAATAATAATTGCAGTCATATAAGATATTAAGTATTTATCCAATATTGTGATATGTTTTTATAAGAAGAAACAGTGGAAGAGGTAGAGGAATGGGACTAGAGATTGATGGGAATGGTGGGCAAAAAGTACCCTTTTTATTAACTTTTTTATTCATTTTAAATTTTAAACAGAGTTCATGAATGACTTTTATTTATATAAATATGCATTGAAAGAATCACAATAAACTATGAATAATGTTGATGATAATGTAGAGACAATTTCCAACAAATGTGATAGTTAAGATGATATTGTTTTATTCAAATAATCCACTCATTACTAGGAAAAATATGAAATGTTGTTGTGGTTGAAAGCAATGGAGTCAGGCCCTGACTTTCGGACTTAGCTCCTTTGGCACTTTTATTCCTGGGTTAGAAATAGAACTTCTCTAATCCTCAGCTTCTTCATTTATAAAAACTAAAACCTATACAACAAGGTTCTTGGTAATTAGTGCTCTGAAAGAAACAGTCCAGTAGGTAATATTGGTGTCTATATGTGGTGTCAAATGGTGGAAGCTGTACTTTTAAAAGGTAAATGTTATCATGAAAAGATAACATTTAAGTGATAACTCAAAATATAAGAAGGTGACTTCCACAAGTAGGGGCAGTGTATTTCAGCAATTGAAAGAAGCCTCATGTGGGAAGCAGAATTGGTAAATAGAGGCAACTGTGAAGTGATGAAAGTTGGAAAGTGACAGTTGGATGGGAACCCATAAGCCATGATTTTTGGACTTTATTTCAAATGTGAGGAAAGCACTGAAGGCATTGAGCAGAATGAATAAAATTTAGTATTTTTAGAAACATTGCTATCATTGTTGAATGAGAATAGATTGGTGGTAGGTAAACCTTAACCTACAGAAAGGTCATCAAATACTAATAGCTACACTAAGTAAAAAACAGGCAAAAGAATGAACAAACGATTTACAGAATTAATATAAGATACAGTATTTTAAAACTCTAATAATGAAAGAAGGGCTCATTAAAAGCATGAATGGAATATCGTTTTGTCTCATCAAATCTTTATTCAAGGGACCCAACTAAGTTAACAATCTGCCACTATGCTAGAGGAGAGTCAACATTAGGTGGCATAAAAGCAGAGAAAGCCCAATATAGGAATCAGCAGCTCTGGACACCTAGACCAGATCAAGAAAATGGATCCTGTCCTCCTGTTTCTCCTTCTTCCTGGTAAAGAGACAGGGTTGCTTGAACAGGTAAAATCAGAAGCAGGCAGATTTGAGAAGAGTCAAGAAAATACATGTATGAAGAAAAGAAATGTTTGAAGAATGGACAATGGAAATTACTGTGATATCAGTGCCTGAGAAATCTACCCTAAGCTGACATGAGAATTAGAGAAATGAAAAATATTTGGTCATATAAAATAGATTTCCATTATTTGGTAGAGTATTCACATTTGTTTTTTAACATTTCAGTTCAAAGGTATTACATTATTCTTATGCTAAGAGTTAATACCCAATAATTTGGGAAACGGACTTTGGCCCAGTGGTTAGGGCGTCCTGGTTAGGGCGTCCGTCTACCACATGGGAGGCCCGCGGTTCAAGCCCCGGGCCTCCTTGGCCCGTGTGGAGCTGGCCCATGCGCAGTGCTGATGCACGCAAGGAGTGCCGTGCCACACAGGGGTGTCCCCCGCATAGGGGAGCCCCACACGCAAGGAGTGCACCCATAAGGAGAGCCGCCCAGCGCGAAGGAGGGAGCAGCCTGCCGAGGAATGGCGCCGCCCACACTTCCCGTGCTGCTGACGACAACAGAAGCGGACAAAGAAACAAGACGCAGCAAAAAGACACGGAAAACAGACAACGGGGGAGGGGAGGGGAATTAAATTAAAAAAAAAAAAAAAAAAGAGTTAATATTCAATAATTTGAATCCAAGGAAATTTTCCTAAGGAAATTTTCAGAAACTCCAAGAATCCTCCATAATATTAATTTTGCTATTTATTAAGAAAACAGTGGAGATGGATGTTAACTATACTAATTGTTTTCTATAATATCTATTTGGACACTACAATGATAGGGTTAAATATGTGCATATTAAATAGATTTTTAAAAATATGATGTATACCTACACATAAGTATGTTTACATATATTAGAAGGGAATCTGATAAAATATTATCAAGGGTTATTTGTGGTTGGTAAAATTACTGGTGACATTTTAAAAATCTGTATCTTTTAACAACTATTATAATGGGGAAGCCGATGTGGTTCAATGACTGAGCTCCTACCTACCACACGGAAGGTCTGTGATTCAGTTTCTGGTGCCTCCTAAAGAAGACTGTGAGATGGCATGATGGGCAGGCCCTGCAAGCTGAAACAATAAAATTATGCAACAAGAAACACAAGTCATAAACATAATGAGAGAAACAACAAAGCAAGTAGCAGAGGTTCCCAGTGCCTCCTAAAGCAAACAAGCAAGATGGCAAGATGATGTGATGAGCAGGCATGGCAAGCTGATACAACAAGATTCTGCAACAAGAGACACAAAAAGAAAAAGTATAGTGAGGAACATAACAAAGCAGGGAACAGAGGTGACTCAAGCAATGAGGCACCTCCTTCCCACATTGGAGGTTCTGGGTTCAGTTCCCAGTGGCTTCTAAAGAAACAAGGAAGAAAAAAGACACAGCAAGTGCAAATGATGAGAGAGTGGGGGAAAAAGAAAAATAAAGAAATAAATCTTTTTTAAAAAAACTGCTAGAATTATCATACACTCTTCTTTTTTTGTGGTCATTTGCCAAAGAAAATACATACTTTTCTCATTATAAAATATTCAAATAACATTGAGTTATGGGACAGTGGTATTTTATTTTAGAGGAAACATTTCTGAGGGTATTAAATAATTGAAAGTTCACGTAATTCAAACCTAAAGTAATTCAAGAATAAGGATTTTTCCCCCTTTAGACAGTGCAGTGTAGGAGAACCGTAGTCCCAAAACTTTAACAATGAGAAACACATAAATCTTCTAAGAGATTTTCTGATCTAATAATGTTTTCCAGTTTTTCTAAAATATTTTGCAGAGAGATCTCTTCTAAATTAAAATATTGACCTTCTTTATAGGAGTTTAACATACCTAATTGAATTCTAAGCTTTTGATGTTTGGAAGAATTTCTTATAACTAGCACTAATCCTACTATTTAATGTATTCTTAGAAGATACTGCCTTAAGGTGTAAATTATCTTATAGATATAATAACAATGAATGTCAAAATGATAGCACAAATATTATAAAAATCTTCCTCAAAATATAAATGCACATACAAAACAGTGTGGTTTAAAAGAGGTGATAAAATAAACCAGGATTATGAATATGTTTGCTTAACTGCTAAAGTAACACTAGTATGTGCCAATCATGAAAGCGGTATACAGAGACCTTGGTTTTCTAGTTTTTACAGTTTGTCTCAATAATAAAAAAGTCAACATTTGAGGAACAATTATTTTATAACCTGCAATTACACTATAACATAAACATCCTCCCCCTTTATTACTCCCTGACTCCCATCACATAATCCAGAATTAACCATGTAACAGTTTGCTGTGTGACTCTCCAATCCTTTATTTTATGACTTTATGTAGAAGTGATATATTAACTTTGTATAAGAAAAATACATTAAAATGCATATAAATAATGTATTTTGGTTTCTCCACCAAATTAAGATTAAAAATCACGCTGTTTTAATATTTGAAAGAAAGAACTCCTCTGTGCTACACAATAATTATCTGACTGTTCCTATAATCTGAAATTTATGAATTGAGTCACAGAAGATTCTCCTTAAAATACGTTCTCCATATCTACATTATAACTTCTATTTGTTTTATCTAGATATAGGCAGAAAAAATGTTATAATTATTTCTCCTAATAATAAAAGAATAAAGAAAGTTTACTTTTTCTCTTGAGTTGGTAGAATATAAAATATTTAGTAAAAGAGAATTGGTTCAACATTAACAAAGTATCTTTTCTTGAAAAATTAGGGTCAATTAGCTACTGAAATGTGTTTATGCAACCTTGTTAGAAATGACTAAAGAAAATTTATGAAAAACTTTTATGGAATTTGGCTAAATTGCTATCTTTTTTTGACATGATAGTGAAAATTTTGCCTAAAAATTGAAATAGGTTGCTACAGAAAACACCAATTTTAAATAAGATTTTCTATGTAATTATGGGGAAAAAAATCTCTCCCAGAAAAAGCAATTTAAAAACTGTGATTCTAAATTTTTGCCCCTTCTAACTTTCACCTCGTGAATGAAACAAAACCTTTAAATTTGTTTTTCTATACTAAATGTGATTCAGACTAGAAAATTATCAGGCAACTGCTATTTCAATATAAAGTTAATAATTTTCTTTCTATCCTTGCAAAATCCCTTAAATACATGGTAAAATTGTAAATCTACCAATCAAGATATGTCATGGACAGAACACCAAAGAGAAGGCTCAGAGTTTCTAGAGATCAAAGGAAATAAGTTTAGCTAAGGAGTCCTGGTTGTTACTAATAGAAACAGGCATTTAGGACAAATTCCTTACCCATTTCCTAATTTTCTATAATAGATAGTTTACTTATTTAATGATGATTCTCAGGTCAACTCTGCATAAATGAAAATAATAATTGAAATTACAGCAGTTATTTTTAGCATTTTAACAAATAAAAAATTTGGATATATAGTAAAGATTTATCAGGTTGCTGTTGATACATTCTTCATTAAGGCAGTGTGCAATGACTAGTGCTTGAATAAGAATCTTGTGCTTGTATCTGTATTTTTACAATTCAAAGGAAAATGTGCTTAACAGATGGAGCAATATTGAACTGAACCCAGACTTACATTCATCTTATGCTCAAGTCCACACAGCAAGCAAGCCAACTTGACAGTTTAATTCCACATTAGGATACTGCTTTGAAGGGTAATCCTATTCATACTGCAGGATAAGGATGCCTGCATAGTAGCTTTGGCCTATGAAATTGTTAGCTATAAATTCTAAACTGGTATTATGAGCGTCTTAACTTTTAAACCAGCTTTTCCTTAACATTCTATTGATGAGAATAGGTTATTTGCTCATAAATCTATTTAACCCTTTATATTTTTCTTTTATAAATCACAGTTGACAAATACATCAAAAGCAATAAAATCTGCCCTTCATATGGATTATTTTCTACTGGGCATGATAATCATTTGTATGTTACACCACTAACATTTTGGTTTATGAGCATAGATTTATAGATAATGAGAACTGTTTTTCTTTTTACTGTTTTTAAGGATTAAAAAAATCAATCTTCCTTATTTGAGTGAAGATAATAATGTTTACAATATTTTATAAGGAAAATCAAAGTGGAATTTAAAGACATCTTTGCTTAAGTTTTATGAAATGTAACTTATATCTTAATGTTCAATTATACCTAGTATTATTTTATGTACTAGATAGAATTGCTGTCTTTATTCTGCCACCACAGGGTAATCAGACATAAATATGGGATGCCTGAGAGGTGTCTTCCTTGTCTTCTCCATTCAAATGCTGCCTAGGTCCAGCTGTCAACTGTGAATAAAAGGGTTGTAAAAAGCCACATGTTTTTGTCTTAGATCTTCATTTTCCAACTGGAGAAAAATGTCTCAGACTCCAAGTCGTTTGAAATTCTAATCTCAAGTCTGTAAATCCTGACATCTCTTTTAATTTAGAGAGATTGATTGTCATGAGGAAGGGCGTAAAGCCCTGGAATTCTGTCCCACCTTCAATTTTACCTACATCTTTGAGATTATTTCTTCTTTCAGTCTCTCATATTTTTACTATGATTGTTATTTTACTTTATTTTATTGTATTGTATTGTAGCTTAATTATCCATGACCCATGTTTCTTTTAAGGCATCTTTCTAACTAACTGTAATTGATCTTGGTTTGATGCAATGTCATTATTTTATATTTAGTCATTTGTGTAATTTATATCTTCACTGTATTAATTTTATTTTTGTTTTTTCAATCGTATTTTTCAAAAAGTTTAAACATCACTGGGTAATGTGTTGATGTTATTTTCCTAGAAGCAAGAATGTTGATGAGGTCATAGTTATAAGGATGATCTAGCATGTGTTTAGTTTAATTGAAAATTTAATATTTCAACTTCAGTGGAAGAAATTACCTAGAACTTTACAAAAAGCTTTCTCAGCCTCTCTTCAGGCACAGAAGGTAAGTTTCATGATCCATTAGTGATGCCTGCCATGAACAGAGAGGAAATACAGCATGTTTTATTTTTATTTTTTATTATCTTTTTTTAAAAGTTAATAGATCACACAAAACTTTACATTAAAAAACATAAGAGGTTCCCATATACTCCACTCCCCACCCCCCACCCCATCATTTTTTAATTGTATTTTTTGAAGATACATAGATCACAAAAAATGTTATATTAAAAAAATATGAGGTTCCCATATAGCCCCCATTCCCCCCACCCCACTCCTCCCAGATCAACAACCTCTTTCATTAATGTGGCACATTGATTGCATTTGGTGAATACATTTTTTAGCACTGCTGCACGACATGGATAATAGTTTACATTGTAGTTTAGACTCTCCCCCAGTCCATTCAGTGGGTTATGGCAGGATATATAATGTCCAGCATCTGTCCCTACAATATCATTTAGGACTACTCCAAGTCCCAAAAATGCCCCGACATCACATCTCTTCTTCCCTCTCCCTGCCCTCAGCAACTGGCAGCATATGTTTTATGTGCTTGCCAATACTGTCCTATTGCTTCAGCAAGGGAGCCCAGGTCTCCTTACAAAAACTTTGTGAGAATCTTAATTGAAAACAGAATTTCATCTCTCATTATAGCAAACGTATTGTAATTTATATTATGAGGTCTAAAATATTGTTTTTTCCCCAGTATGTGGATTAATATTAAATGACCATACACTGCCATCTTATTTTAATAGCTACAATTTTTGATTTTCTGATATACATAATGTGCTCATAAAATGGACCTACATAATGCAGAAATCACTGCCTCTATCTTACATGTTTATTAACAAGGGATAAATTTTTAAATGATAACATTAATAGCTCTTGAAATTTATTGAGTGCTTATTACGGGAAACACATTTTTCTCAGAAATACACATGTATCAATTCAATGAATCCTCACATTAAGGGTCAATAATTTTTATCACAAATTGCTGATGATGTCCAGGGATATGGATTAACTTATACTAGGCCACCCATTTAGTAAGTGGTAGAAAGAGGATTCAAACAGGATGCCAGGCCTCAAAACTCAGATTCTTAAACTTGACACAGTACAATTTAAGGGTAGTGGGAGGGTAGTGACAAACATCAGTAGTTTTCAATCATCCAATCTTCTGGAAGAAAAGAGTTCATAGTCAGATTTGTGTAGTTTGCATTATTTCAGTATGATGCCAACATATCTATTTTTATTTATGTTGTTGCACAAAACAGAGATTACGACAACCAAGATTCCAAGAAAAAATTCTGGGAAAAGCCACTGATATTTCTCTTTTTATATATTTTTTTAATTAAAGGGTTTGCACATTAATCAAATGTGAAACACCATTTATTTGTTTGAAATATCTTTGAACATAAGATATTCTGAGAAATAGGTTAAAAAAATTGCTCTTCTCATAAAATATTTACTGCTGTTGTTTTGGAATTGCCTGTATACAAAATAAAAGAATGCCCTTAGTGTGAAAGAGTATCAGTTACCTACTCCATTCTTGAGAGTCAAAGGAGTTGTTATGTGTTGCTGAAATGATCACCAAGAGACTATAAGAATAGAACTCGTCTTATCCTCGATCAGTAAAGAATATAACAACAAAAACAAAACAAAATGAAAGCAACAACTATGTTTCTTACTGGCTAACAATATTTAAATAGAATTTCAGAAGTCCACAAAAATGAGACCCCTATTCCCATTAAATCAGATATTTTCAATGCTGTCTATATATTAGAATTACTCAGGAAGCTCTGCAAAAAGGGCCGGTAAAATAGTTACCACCAGGTAATCTTATTTAATTGTTCTGGGATAGGGCTTTTGTTTTGTTATATTGTATTGCATATTTACTTTTAATATCTACATTATTTTTTTTATAAATTACATATAATAAAATGTACTTATTTTAATAATCAGGTCATCATTTTTATAAAAGTTGAAACCAAATCAATTTATCTAGAACATTGCTATCACCCAACAAGTTCTCTTGTGTCCTTTTGCACTAAATCTACCTACTAATCTCAGTTTTCTATTACTATACTATAGCCTCACCTAACATAGAATTTCATATAAATAATATAATAAAGTGTGTTCTTTCTTTGTTCAGCATAGCATAATGCTTTGTGATTTTTTTTCATGTTATTGTGAATATTCATAGTTTGTTCTTTTATACCACTTAGACATATTCTTTTATGGATATGTAACAAATTTGTTTATAAAGATATACATGCATATACATATTTATTCTTTCTTTAATGGTTTGTAGTTCTTTCATTCTTTTAAAATCATTGTCTATTTTACGTTTGAGAAAAATTTTTCTTATATTTTCTTCTATAACTTTTATACCTTAACTTTTTATGTTTAACCACATGACCCAATTTAATAATTTTGTTTGACATGATCAAAAGAAGTACCTTCCTTTGAATATCCATTCATTCTACTATGATTTAGTGTAAAATACTTTCCTTTGTCCATGTTAGCTTTGTCAAAAATCAGTTGGTGGGAAGTGGCGGTGGCTCAATCAGTTGGGCTCCCATCTACCATATGGGAGGCCCTGGGTTCACGTTCCGGGGCCTCCTGGCGAAGGCATGCTTGCCTGCATACTGCGGATTGCCGCCTGACCTAAAGACACCACAGGGCACCACATGGCTTGCAAGTGCTGCGGAGACCCGACTCAGCAAGGTGACAAAACAACAAAAAAAGGGGGACAAGCAGCAACAACAAAAAAACACAGAAGAGCATCCAGCAAATGGACTCAGAGAGCAGACAGCAAGCAAGCTGCAGGGGGGACAGGGAAATAAAAAAAAATACAGACACAGAAGAAAGCACAGCAAAATGGACACAGAGAGCAGACAGCATGCAAAAAGCCACAAGAGGGGGATATAAAAAAAAAATCATTTGGTGCTGTATGGGAAAAGACTTAGGTTTTAGTCATTGAGGGGAAGACACAGAAGGATTTTAGTAGATATAACTAGTGTATTTTTACACCTTTGAAATATTTAATTTGATTTTGAAGTAGTCTATCCTTATGTGAATACTATATCATGTAACACGTTCATAACAGGTCTTAAACATTGTTCTAGTCCCATTTTATTTTAGATTTTCTGTCTTTGCTGTTCCATAAAAATTTTAGAATTAATTTGACAATGACTCTCAAAACAAAACAAAATAGGTTTATGAGATTTTGATAAATAATGTGAAATATATGCTGTATATATAGCTCAGTTCAAGGAAAACCATAATCTTGACAATACTGCTTTTCTCAATCCATGAAATTGGCAATCACTCTCCAAATTTCCAGTCTTAAATTATTGTAAGAAATGTTTTGTATTATTAGTATATTGTTTTTCATATATTATATTGAATTTATGTTATTTAAAATATTTTATTTTATAATCTGATTATCAGTACATGAAAATGCAGTTGATTTGTTTTTAATGGCTTTCTAGATTTCCTTAGATATTCAAACACCTAAAATATCTTGTTTTCTGTGCAGAAAAACTTTATACATCATTCTTTGTAATAAGTATTTTTTTTTAACTTCTTTGTCTTGCCTTGTTGCACTGGCTAGGATCTTCAGAAAAGTGTTTAATAGATGTTTAAGTGTAGACATCCTTGGCCTCCTAACCTTAGAGAACAATAATCAATCATTCATCACTAATTATGAAGTTAAACGTAGATTTTCAAAGATGCCCTTTATGAGGATGGAAAAGTTCCCCTTTATTCCAGTTGTATGACAATTTACATCAGTAATGGTTATTGAGTTTTGCCACATGGTATTTCTCTATATAATGAAATTATATATGCATTTCCTCATTTATCTTATTAATATGAAAAATTACATATATTTTTAACTTTCACATGCTAAACCAAACGATCTGCTGGAATAAAAAAACTTGCTTTTCATGTTACATTATCATTTGTATGTATTATTGAATTTAAATTTTAAATCTTTTGTTAAGTGTTTTATGTCCATATTCATGAGGGTCTGTTCAAATGCATTCTCCTCAGTTCAAGAAGACCTCATGCTATGATCTGGTTATGCCTTTTCTGCACTGGCACCCAGAAAATGCAACCAAGCAGAAAGCCTGGCAATGTCAACGGAGATATTCTGTACTGCTGAGAAAATCATGAATATTTGCATCTTTTTTTAAAGGAATAATTTCATTTTTGATGTTTTAGGTCTATAAACAAACATGAAAACAACATCACTATTGTACAGCCAAACTTAAGTGACAGAAGTTCAAAAGAATGATATCTCTATTTCCATGAGATAAGTTGTTTTCAACACTGCAGGCCCGTTATAGCAATAAACAAACAATAAAACAAACCATTAAAACACTGCTGCCCAGGTTCTTACACCAGAAATTTGAACTTAATTAAACATTTCCTTGTTATACTTTTAGCATTTTTGGTTTGTTTTTAATCTCTTCAGGTGATTCTAACATAAAGTCACAGCTGAGAAACACTGCTCTAACTAGAATAAGCGTAATTAATGCTTTAACAGCATTTCCAGAGAGTTATCTTTTTCCCTTGGTGGAAGCTATAAATAACATGCTCAAGTTCATATGTCAAATGAGTAGATAATGATTATAATTTGTTAATCACCAACACTCTTGTTTGCACTCTGAAGTAATGCCTTCTCAGGCCAATATGGTGGTATTTATTCCCATAATTTACTAAAGTTTTCATTTCCTAAACTCTTATATTTATCAACCATCCAAAAATAAAGACTATTAACTTTGAAGACTATATCCAGCCATAGATTTAAATGGGTGTTTATCTTTGAAATTTATTTTAATATTTTAATGATTTAGTCAAATGTTTATTATGCATATTAACATGATCATTATCATCTTGATACATAACGCATCCTTGATTTCCTTTTCCAACTCTTCCAATAAACTTAAACTCTGGTTAATAAATCTAATATACCTACAAGAATAGATTCTTTCAAGAATTGTTTGAATTTTTCAGTAAAGTCAAGCCACATTCTTTATAGGATTAATCATAGTTTTATATTATTCCACTTTTAATCTTGAATTATCTTCAATAGTTATATACGTCTCTATGCATAGTTAACAATTTATTAATTAATATTTTCTTACGCTGATGGTGTATAATTCTAACTTATTTTTTAAATAATTGTGAAACTTTTCCCCAAATATTAATACATAAGAGAAGCAGTGGAAATAATAAAAAACAGAAATAACAAGTAAAAGAAATGTAAACAACTTCAGTTTTATAAAATAACTTTAAATGATGTGGTTCATTATTTCACAATATCTATTTTATTTAAAAGAATGACCATACAATTAAGGTAGGATTTATGAATCTCTCGCAATTTTTGAACCAAGAGCTTACTTGTGAAATTATTGTTTCTAATTCTAATAAGCTTGTACTTAAAGAAAGTAAAACACTATAATCTTGAAGAGTGGGCTTGACTCAAGCATTTAATTTATTTTTTGTGCTTACTAAGGCTGCTGCAAAGCTTTGGATACTGTTTTCTTAACCTTACTGGAATTCACAAACAATGTAGACTCTTTCACTAGAGTTACTTGTCCCTTCATTTTAGACTCACCAAAAGAGTATAGCCTTAAAAAGATAAAGGAATGTAGGGATTAGCTCCCTCTTGCTACCAATGCTATTTCATTAATTCTCTTAAGGTACAGGAACACTATTCTTATGATAAAGAAAAGTTTAAGAGAAAATTTGATAAAATGACTTTTTTTAATACCCTGTGCTTTTGAGGTGAAATCTATTTCAAGAGAGACTCCCTCAAATTAAGAAGTTTATTCAGAATTGAGAAAATTCAGATGGCCCTTATTCAGTGCTAGATTGGAACTAAAGAGGCAGCATGACAAACTGGGTAAAGGACATTCCTATAAATTTATGCACTCTTAAAATACCCTAACAACACTTTGTTTTGTTTGAAAATACTTGATACAGTTAAGGCTGAATTCCAGTTCTTTTAAAATTAATCTCATGATTTCTGTTTCTTTGTTCATAATTTACTATATATATATGGCTTTAATCTAGGTCTTCAGTATTTAGATCAAAATACTAAATAAATCAAGTAATATCTTCATTTTGGATAGGTGTTTTTCTTTTAGAGAGGACTAAATGATATATAATTGTTATAAATTACTTAATGCAAAGCCTGATTCAGAGTCTCTGTAGGTTAAATATTCTTTTACTTTTTATTTTCCCTTTCCCCACAAGTACAAACACATTTCAACTGAGTTTATAATATAATAAATATAATATAAAGAAAAATTTTATTGACATAATTTAGAACAGTGACACTCAGTATTAGGGTGAAATCAGAATCTTTCTGTAGTAGATATCAACATTCTAGTTACAAATTAAGAAAGACCCAATATATATTACCAAAATATGAAAGAAAATACAATGAAAGAATTAGAGATTGTACTGTTCTTTTAAAAACATGTCCATATTTTTCTGGGATTAGCTGTCCAGTAACACCAGATACTGGTTTTTGTTCTCAATAATTGCCAAAGGCCAGGTAATGTTTATATTCCAGCTATAGTTGGTCTTGTTATGACAGTGGTACTATGACATCAGTCACTCTATTGAATTCCTAGGGCTGAGATTACTGAAATTTGGGATTCTCTTCATCTTTTATTACTTTCCTTAAGTAGGAAGTATTTCTACTTAAGACTAGAGAACATCATGATACTAGTTGTTTTGACAGATGGCCATGAACTTTGCTGCCTTTTGAGATCAAGCATCACAGATTTACATGATTGTGTTGACCTCTTTGGCTTTAAAGGCTTTTCATTATTTTCTGATAACCTCAATGGCAACAGGTCCAAACAGAGACAAAAAAATAAAAATAAAAACCCAAAAGGAAGCTGAAGATCCAGGAAGCCTGGAAACTGGGCCCCTATGGCCTTCAGAATTTTCTTCACTATATTAAACCTGGACAAACTGCCTAAGTAACTTTAGCGAAATTCTTCCCAGAAAATTTCGAATGAAGTATCTGAGGCTTGAGATTCTGGGTTAGCTACGGAAACATTATAGTACTTATAGGAAAACCATTAAAATTCTTGCAACGTTGAAATATTCTGGGAGTGGAATAAATAGCTGATAAAATTTAGGACATTGTGGTGTTTAGGATATCCATTTTACCACAATATTTAAGAAATTATAATAGGATACAGAATCAGTACAAAAACTGAATGAAGTTTCTGCTGATAAGTTGATAAGTGTAAGGTACTGTTCAACTTTACCCAAAATTTCAGGTGAGACTTTTAATTTTTCACTTACTGATGGATGCGTGTTGTTTCATTAAATTTCTCCTATTAATAGCACAACTGATAATAGGATATCAGTTTTAAATCTAAGATTGCTGGGCTAAAATAAGCACTTCATAAGGTGCAATCCTAATGTTTTCCAACAATTATCTTGTAGATCCTCAAATTTAGGTTCTGCAGTGAAATCTTCATAATTATACTGTTAAATATAAAACTTTCCAATGTCTTTCAAATTTTAATGAATGCATTCTTTTTAAATTTTTTTCAAATCAATTTTTTGTAGAGTCAACAATATATCAATGTTTATTTAGTTCAACTAGTTGAAACATAAATTGAATCAAGTCAAATATCCTGCTCTCAGGGAGACTGGTTAAGAAAATGTGAATGAATCTATGAAAATCCATCACCAAGCTGGGAAATCATACAGAGAGCATTACTTATGGATGTGTTAGTAATTCCAACTCTGTTTACAAAGGACAGCACTATAAGTACAATCAAATAAAAGAATTTTGTTTAATTTTCTCTACAATTCTACAAATCAGTTACTAGTTTGACACATTCTTCTTTAATGGATAAAGTAAACATGTACCATTCTATTTTATGTCTTTATTTTTCTGCATGAGAATTATAGTTTTTAAAATTACCCCATAGCCTGTCAAGTTAGCAAAATTAGTGAGCATAAAATGCACTATTTTGACAATATCAAAGTGGAAGTATATTTTTAAAAGACATGAGATTATACAGGACAAACACAAAACCATGTTGTATTAAATTAAAGTGACATAATTTCTTTTAAATGGGTGCAGTGGATTGAATTGTGTACATCAGTGTGGACATGTTATCATGGGTATGGATGCATTATAAAATAAGATCTCTTGAAGAGGTTACTTCTTGAGGAGTGGCCTAACTGAGTTAGAATAGGCTTTAGCCTGGATTTCTGGATTCCTTTATAAACAATGATTTCAGACAGAGAGAGAAAGAACCTATGGGAAGCAGTCAAAAACTGGAAGTCATGGAGCTGGGGAGAGAAAGGAGAAAATACTGCCATGTGCCTTGCCATGTGACAGAAAAACCAAGGACCAAGGACTACTGGCAAGCAGTCTAAGAATGACACAGCCTTTGGGGAAGAAAGTACTACCTTGTTGACTTCTCCTAGCCTCAAAATCTCAAAATGGTAAACTGATAACTTTCTGCTGTTTAATCCAATGCATTGGATAGTATTTGTTTAAGCATCAAGGAAAGTAAAACACTGTGAAACATTTATTTTATTTTCTTCAGAATTCTTGCACCCAAATAGTTGTGAATAATACTAAAATATCAGTGCTTTCTCATTTTTCTTTTGATTCTTTATAATCATTTTATTAGAGCTAAAGATGATGTCTAAAATGAAACAGAAAGAGGGACAGAGATAGTGATTGATTGATTGAATGTCTGTTAAATGGTATATTGAACCAAAGTATACAGTTTTTCAAAATGCATGATATTTGCTCCCTTTTCACATAAATTGTTTATTGAATTAAATTGACCAAACATAACTCAAGGCTGAAAAGGTGGACCTCTGATGGAAAAAGATAAAAGTGCATTTAAGATGTTACATTCCATATATAAAATTGATGTGAGGTGTCATTGATGTGGGATGCATGGGTGGGAGGGAGTTCCCCAGGGCGTGCATATAGGGTAGGTAGATATGATTGGATGTTTGTTGGGTATTGATGTAGTGGGTTTCACACAACAACTGAGGGAGTGCTGAGTTCCCATCCTGGGGAGTTCTGTTGCATTCCCCAATGGAACAGCAACAATCCCTGATATGCAAGGTCAAAGAGCAGTGAAGGATGGTCCAATGATGGGCCCTTGATACTGATGACCATGTTTATGAGTCTCTGTGCTTTTGAAATTTCAACTAGACCTAGAGCTGCAGGTTGCCTAGGAGTTACCTCCTGAGAGTCTCCATGATGCTCAAATGTGACCACTCTCCTCGCCAAACTCAGCATATAAATGCATTACCTTCCTCCCAGCAAGGGAAATGATTCCAAGGGATGAGCCTCCCTGGTGCCGAGGGATTACTTCCAAGCACCAGCTGCTGATGCAACTAGAAAATGACCTTGAAAAAAAGGGGGGAATGGTAGAGACAAATGAGTTTATATGGCTCAGAGACTTCAAATGAATCGGTCCTCAGAGGGGTCACATTTATGCTACAGTTACCCTGATTCCATCTCTTTAATACCCATCTTTCCCTCCCCACAGCATCCACAGTGACAACCAATCTTCATTACTTGAAGGACCATATTCACAGATACTTGCAACAATGTTGAGGGCTTGACATACTCGACTGCCCTAACCCACTGGGAGCCACCAATTCTTTCGAGAGAAACAATTCCCTCTACTTGAGAACACCAGTCCTTCCCAGGATATGGGTATACCTTCACTCTCATTGTAGTCTCCACGCAATGATATAACCCACTATGACAAAATGAGCACTCACACACTCCCTGGAAGCCTGCCCTGTGTCAGATGCCTCCCCTTAAGCATCTTAAACAGATAGCCTTCCTTATTATATTTTCTAAAGAGTTTTCTCAACATTATAATTTCAACCACAAACCTGACAATCTCCTATGTTCAAATGCTACCCCCCCTCCCCCCAATTTCCTGGGCCATCTGACCCATCCTCCCATGCCTAGGTTCCCTCAAGCCTGCAAAGCCACACCCAAAGATATCCATATGCCCCCATTTTATTCCTTCCTGGTACAAATATTTACCTCCAGCTTTATCATAGATTGTATATGTGAATTACTGTGATCTAAAACTTTTGTGAAGACAAACTTAATAATTAGAGAAAAAAAGGAAAAGAAAGGATGTAGACACTGAGGAAGAAATGGAAGAAATTGCCTTGTCACTGTACATACAGGGCAGCACCCATTGCAGTGATGAAAGGCAAAACATCAAAAACAAAGCTTTTCCATTTTTTCATTTTTTGATACCCCAGTTTATTTATACTTTATTTAACTTTTCTAAATTGGTATGTATTCTACATCTAACCTTTAAACCCGTCACTATATTCCATTTCACTATTAATGGAACCTGGCAACATATTAGGCTTCATTTTTGAAGAAGTTTTGGACCACAGAGAGGTTCAGCTATGGCATGGGAGGAACACTGGTGTGGGGTGTTATTGATAGGGGGCAAATGGTTGGGAGGGAGTCCTCCAGGGTATGTATACAAGGTACATAAAAATGTTTGGATATTTTTATAGTGGTTACAGTTAAAAACGACAACTGAGGGAGTGCTGAGTTCCTAGCCAGGTGAGCTCTATCACATTCCGCAATGGAACAGCAACAATCCCCCAAGTGCAATTGCAAAGACCAATAGAGAAGGATGGTCCAACAATGAGCCTTTGATACTGATGTCTATGCTTGTGAGCCTGTGCTCATAATGCCACATCATAGCTTTTCTTCCTTCTCCCTACCTTCAGCAGCTATCATGGCCACTTTCTCCACATCGATGCTACAATTTCTTCCATTACTAATCACAATAGTTCCATAGTAGAATATCAGTAAATCCACTCTAGTGGACTTTTCCAAATCAGAAAAAAATTCAACATATTTTGCACTTACAGGTATATCCCCAAATTATATACCCAATGTCATTTGTCTAGAAATCCCCATCTATTTTCAAGTATATATAGGAAAGATATGTGTATGCATGTGTATGTGAATGTGTGTTTTGTATATGTGTGCATTTATGTTAAGGGAATGTTCTATACTACATGCATCCCTTGGAGACTGAAAACCACTATCCATATAGTTTGATTCTTTTGGGATTGGCGGTAGAGCTAACTGTTTTCTGTTTTCTAAGAGGAGTAATGAGATGATCTCTCTCCCCAGTGTTACATCAGTCAAGGGACCTACAATGATTACATATCATATCCTAATTCATTCCACATGACTTATTTTTTCCACATATAGGCATAGATACATCAGTTTGAATAATTTTAAGGTCTGCTTCACCATATTCTACCTCACTGAGAAACACAAAATTTCATATCAAATACAATTTTGTCTGTTTATAAAAATCCATCTTTATTTTGCCTCTTGCTATTCTAATTCTTTGCCTCTTTATATAAGTAATTTCCTCCCATTAGAAAAATAACCAACAGTCCCTCAAATCATCTCCTGTCCTCCATTTAATTCTGTACTTTTATGCCTAAATTTGCTATTTCCCCTTCACACCTCTGACTTCAATCATATCAGTGCACTTAAACTATTCTCACTAAACGAATGGTTTCTAATTGCCACAGCCAGTTTTTTCTCCCCAGTTTTCCCCCTCTCCTTCAACATTTTACCTTCATCTCCACTGCCTCCTGTTGAAAGACTACTTTGGTTTGGCTCCCTTGGTCCACTACTCTGATCCTTCTACTTTGTGGGATCTTCTTTTCTTTTACCTTCTAGGAGTGCTCTCCTGCCATTCTTCTTAGCTTTTTATTTTTCATGTCCATCAACCTTTTGTGTGATAACATTTACTGTAATACTTTAAACTGCCTACCATAGTCTCAGGTATTTTGTTCTCCTGAATCAATACACTAAACACTTATTAAGTATTAAAGGGTATTTAAACATGTTCTTCCCTTGGTTTCTCACAAACATTTCCAGTTTTATTTATATTTTCATATAACAACAAACTCAACTCTTGTACCTTACCCTCTTGGTCCCTGATTTTTCACTTGTCATTTTTTTCTCCTCAAATGTACTTTGTGTGTTCTCCATAAAGATCTTTACTTAGTGTGTCTCTCCGAGTTACTTCTGTTAGAATATTTCTCATGATGGACCTGTCTTGTAAGTTTCCTCAGAATCTTACATACTAGCTGTTATGAACAGTTTCAAATGGCAGAAGGTTTGGGAAATATTGATATTTTGCTCAAAACCAATAATATGGCCCTCACTAAACAACTTTGGTGAGCTAGTGGTCATTTTCCAGGGAGAAAAGCATTATCCCTGGTATATCATACTTTTTTTCTTAATTGAGTGTATGATGCTCTATGAATTCATAGTTCCTACCTTGCACAGCTGTGGAAGTTCCCTTCCCCCAATAAACCTTTTATTTCTGTGTCCCAGTGAAGCCCAGGAAAGCCTATTAAAAAGTCATCTGGATGCCACATGAAGCTGAAATATTTTAATAATTCTAGCTGGGCCTCTACAGAATTCAGAAGGGTCACATTTCCAGTGTCCTGCTGGCCAGAGAGGAAAAGATATAGGTTAACCGACCCATGCAAATAGGCTGTACTCCCAGAGGTGATTACAAATGATTTCCAATCACCCTTCCAGGATATTTCCATAGCACAACTCATAATCATTCAGGAAAATCAATAATTCATACTTTCCTGGAGGAGGAGGTTACAGGTGGCTGGTGTGCCAGAGAATGACATCCTCATTTCCTCTGTTTTAGAACAACCCCTCATCAGAAAATGATTCAAATCTCTCAACTAAGTAGCCCATGGTGAGCCAACCTGGACTCAGATAGACATCCATTTCAAAACGCATTTTTGTATGTGCATGGAGATGCAAATTAGAGCCCATCTGTGTACCCCAGTAGTCACTACTGAAGTTGCATCAAACAGTTGAGGAGGAGCAGCAAGAGGTGTAGAAAGGTGATAAAGTAAATGGGAGGGCACACTCACCACTTCTTTTGCCACTGTCAGAACAAGCACAGATATAAAGGACAACTTACCCTCTTTGTGTTGAAACCAGCCCTGTCACTGTGGAAGCAAGTTTTATATGTCCTAAAACGTGTCATTAAAGATTCTATGTGTTTCATTCTTAAACAAAGCCCAAAAATAAGGACCCTCTAAAGCTCTAGGGAACATGAATTCCCAAGTGAAATGGTATTGTTTGTTCCCGTTCCACTAACCATGGCAAGGGCTGATCTCTAAACCTCCAACTGATGGATGCTGCAGCAATGCATAATATTGCTGGACCAGCCATGGGAGCTACAAACTCAGCCCAGGTTCATACTCAAATGGATGGACCAAACCGTCAGGGCTCACTTCACCTATATAATTTGAAATGAGTTAATTCTGCTTGACTACATTTCCTCTCAGCCTGTGAAAAAAAGCCTGATATTTATCTACTGACTGATGTTTAATAATAACTTCATTTTTTGTATTGGGTTACATCACGTAATGGGTGATATCCATGACCTATCAGGCATGTATATTACAATGTTTCAAACATGCTTCAGTCCTTCGTAATAACCACACCTCTAGGTGAAAGTGTATTTCTGAATACAGAGTTGAGTTCTGTTACCGCATTTTGTCCCACTCAACTAAGACCCGCCGTACACGGTATGTATCTGCCTACTTTTGCTTTTGGAGGAACTTAAACTAGTGCCCTTTGAAGAAGTCTTTTGTAGCATGTTCCCAGGTTTTCTGCATCATAGGTGACTCAACTCAAACAACAGAAAAAACAACTAGGAACCTCAGCTTTTCCAGATGATTTTGATGCTGGTTTTTTGTTTGTTTTGTTTTGGTTTTGGTCTGCTTTTTGCTTTGTTTTGTTTTGTTTTTTACCTTCCAAAGGGTTTTGTACTCTCCTGCCCCGCCAGCGGGTGTATGGAGACCACGAGGACAACGGCGTACCCGAGAGGGGAGTGGGCAGATGGCGGGGAAGAACCACTCAGAGCCGCACCATGGTGTGTCGTCTTCTTCCGTTTATTGAGGGTAGAGCATCAGAATATATACTAAGGGGAGGGTATTAGCAGGGGGTGATAGGCTGATGAAGCGGCTCTTCCATATAGGGCAATGAAATGCTGTTACACCACTTGCTATAGGTTGTGAGTCTTTAATGCTGGTCATGGCTTCAACATCTTGTTGCGCAGGCGCTACGCTTTTTGCCCGGGAAACTGGGGAAAGGGGAAGAAGAAGGCGGAAGCACAGGGGTGGAGTAGGCGTACTTATGAAAACCACCATGTTGCTGGAGACGCAAATGCACGTAGCTCCGGGTGGCTCCCCACAGGGTTTTATATCAGGAAGTCAGAAATACCTTAAAATGTCAGGGAAGAGGAAAAAATCACTTCATACAAAATGTCCTCTAATGGAGTAACTAAAATATTAGAATTAGTCAAAGCGATCACATTTATATAATTGACCAGCTACTCATTTGGTGGAGTCTGTTCCTCCTCAGCTTTCTAAAATTAGATTTGTTCCCGGAATTTCCACATTAACTACACCTACCTCTTTGTAAAGTTATAAAATCTTTTGTTCTTTCATCAAGATTCACTGCCTCTGCCTACTTTAAACCTTCATTTTTCACTTTCTCAGACTTGGCAAAAATTTTGTTTTTGAAACAAATTTTCATTAAAATTATTAAAGATTAAATTTTCCAAAGAAAAGGAAACAAAATCAATAGGACTGCATATACATTTCTGGCTCAAAAATTTTTAAAAATAATAATGACTTTTAAAAGAGAAAATGTTTCCAATGCTGGGGCATGTGAGTCAAGTAGCATCTAGTAATTAGAATATTCTTACCTAAATCAAAAATAAGGAGCATGTAATGACACAGAGTTACACTTCTATTCTTTAAATTATTCCTCAACATATTATATACATATTTATATCTAAATCAAACAGTGGTTTAGAATGAATTAGATATTTTCAAAATACTGAATTCTGTTTATGTCTTTCTGATTTGTGACAAGATGACATATGAATTTCTTCCATAATTGCTGTACTCCACATGAATATGCCCTGGAAACATAGCACTTTGGCAATGAATCCAAGTCCAATGTGGTTGAATGATTATGTAACTTTTTTTTTCTATTTTAAAGATTTTTCATGGTGAGAATCCATGATGTACAAAACTGCTAAATCATTACAAGCAGATATGATGCCCATTATCCTAATCATAAATTCATTATAAAGAGAATACCAAGGCTACCTCTACCCAGTCTAAGGAAGCAATGCCAATGGTTTAAAAATCTCACAGAAATTCTTCAGAAGTTCAGTACAGCCATGCAGTAAGTTTACACAGTAGTAATAGGAAAATAATATGCTTTCTAGCTCTTTTGATTTTATAAATATCTTCACATTTTAAAAGTAGCATATTCATTACCTCAATCATGATTAAAACATTTTCATTATTTCAGTAATTATAATAATAAACAAAAAACAAACAAACAAAAAACAAGAAAATTCTCCACCCTTCATTCCCCTTGAATGAATGCATAACTATGTAACTATACCAGATACCATTGATTGTACACTTTGGATAAATTGTATGCTTTATTAATATGTGTCAATAAAATTGATTTGTTTTAAAAAAAATCATGGATTTTGAGGTTAGACACTGTAACAATTTGAATTTTGTGATCCCCAAAAAGATTGTTCTTAAACTAAACTACTCTTGTGTGTATGGGGCCCTTTGACAGCATTAAATTCAGTTAAGGTGCTTTTGATTAGATCACTTGATTAAATCCATTTTAGGACTTTTCTTGGGACTATATCACGGAGGCTTGAACCAGGTTAGGTCTCTACCCTCTTGCTGTATCTTACTTGAATGACAAATATAGATAGAAAGACACTGAGAGAAAAGGAAGCCACCATTTTTACCCTACCATGTTAGAAAGGACTCAAGGATTGCTAGAAGTCAAAGCTGAAGCACAAAGCCCCCAGGAGGCTGGGCCTACAGAGCATCTCAGGGCTGAAGAGATGAGCCATATGCTTGACCGCGCATTGCTGAGTTCTGGGAGGTGAACTCAGAGGGAAGACAGAGACCTAGGCAGAGTTTGACTGCCATCTTGCCTTGCCATGTGGCAGGACACCAGGATCACCAGTACATGAATCATCTCTGATGATTTCTTGATTTGGACATTTTTACAATCTCAGAACAGTAAGCTTTTACCCTAATAAATTTCCCATTATAAAAGCCAATCCATTTCTGGTACTCGGTATTGGCAGTTCTGTGGCAAACTAAGACAGACAGCGGAGTGCAAAATTCGTCTCTAATCTCTTTAATATGTTTAGCATGTTGTTTAGCATTCCCTTCTCTGTAAAATGGAAATAATAATTGCATTTATTTCCTAAGGCTGGTATCATAATTAAATGATAATTTTTAAATGCTCAAAAAGGGTCCAGTACATTGTTTAAACCTTGAAATAATCAAATAATTACTAATTGTTCTCATAACAATTCTATTCATAAATATCTGTTGAGTATTTGGTACATGGTCCATATTATGCCAGATATTGCTAGGCACTGGGTCCTGGGTAGGCATAGCATGTTCAAACAAAGAAACAGGATGGCTTAGTGAGGTTCTCAGAATTGAAATTCTTTCAGCATTCTGATATTTCATAAATATGAACTGCTTCTATTGTTATAAACTATATTACTGCCTGAAAATATGCTCCTGAAGAGTAAAAAAAATTAGGCATGACTGAAGTACTTAAATTTATAAAGCTCTCTGTTGGAAGCATTATCATAATTTCTATTTCACATTGGAAAATGTGGACTTCTTACATCAACATATAAGGAATTTAAAATCCTACATTCAACTAAGCACAGGCAAATAGCCAAGCAGCTGGCTCTGCAATATTCTAGAAAGTTCTGGAGAAGAAATGAGTTGCAAAATGTTGTGATTGAATCAAGATTTTCTTGTCAGACATAATTAGCTGAATATAGCAATAGGTCAACAGACAGATTTGCTTGTCAGTACCTAAACATTGGAAATAGCTTAGGGAAGAAAACATCCTGTATTATAACTCAGATTGAAGGATGACTGTGAATATATGAATAGGTCTTCTGCTGCTGCACAGTTTACAAAATAACAACAGAAAAAAAAAATCTGTTTTTGCTGTCAGCAACAATTTTCTAATAGGATTAATGCCAATCCTAATGTGTGGATGGTGTGGAAGCCAGATGTTATTAGCAAGGTATGTCCAATATAGAAATTGATGATCAGAAGCATTATCACGTTCCCATTGGCATTTACCATCTATAAAGTGAAAAATAACCCTTGTAATACAATTATTTCTGCAGTGACCTTATAACAGTAAAGGTATTACAAGACTTGTGAAATTTAAAATATGATTCTATTGTGTTCAGCATTAATATATACTATGCTAATTCTCTTTGATATGTGTTTTTCTGAAGAAAAATTTCCTTTTCTCTAGAGGTACCAGCACCTTCACCTGATGATTCCATTCATACACTAAAATAAGCAATGATTGCATACTCTGTTACCACCAGAAGGTGAAAGACTAAGTAGAAAATACAACCACAAAGAGCAAACTGTTTTTACCCTTTGTTGAAAGTGTTCTGTTAGGACTTATACTAAACTGGCATGTTCTGTTACTGATTAACTTTGTAATCTGTAAGATTTTCACATCACAGCAACTTTGACTTCCTCATGTAAAAATTGGAGTTCCAGAGTTTCATAGTAGTATTAATTTCCTACCTGCCGAAACAAATATACAATGGATTGGCTTTACAAGAAGAATTTATTGGCTCATAGTTTCAGAGGCTTCCTTACTTCTGAGATTGTTATCTCCTGGCTTGTGGGAATCTTGGCTTGTGGGAATTTTAGCTTGCAGGAACCTTTAGGTTTCCCTGGCCATTCCATCATATGGCAGTGCACAAGGCATCATCTTCCCCTTTCCTTCTGGGTTCCATTGACTTCCTGCATTTGGTTTTTCTCTGTGGCTTCTTTGCTGTGTATCTGAATTTCATCCTCCTTATAAATCATTCCATTATGAAGTCCAGTGACTTAGTTGGAACATACCTTATCTGAAGGAACATCTTCAAAAGATCCTATTGACAATAGGAACACACCCACCAAAATGCGGAACAAAATCAAGAATATGTCCAAACTGGGGTACACAATTCAATCCGCTAAAATAGATAATACAATGGAAAATGCTTTAATCTGCAAATATTTGAGTTCTCTGATAAGCACATATTTCCACACTATGCTCCTTGCAAACATTTTGATTACTACATGTTTCATCTCACAAGCAAAGTTTAAATTGTTTAACTGTACTACAACATTCTGAAATATGCACTAATTCTTTTGTAAGCAGATTCAAGGCAGAAAGGAGAAAATAGAGATGGAATAAATTTGTTGTTGATTTTCCTTTAACATAACCACAATGTTTGCATAAAGAATTTTGTTTCTTAATACTAAATAATGTAAGTCAAGAATTAATAACTGATTTGGGTCACTTTAGATATTGTTTAAAGTTACATACAACACTGATTTTGGGGGGTGGGGGTCAGGAGGCAATCCCTCCTTGGTGCCTTGTTGACACCTTCACTAACCTGGAGTTTCTGATGATTAATACCACTCATCAGGTTGGTTCCTTCCTGCTAATGTATCATAAAGGTCTCCTGCAGCTCCCAGCAGTATCATACTAATTCAGTACCCTAGCAAAATTAGCAGCAGGAAACAAATCTTTGTAATTTTCTTCCTTTATAAATAACATTCTTCATTCAGTAAAGGATAGCAATTTCTGCTGTAATTGTTTCTGAACTTAAAAGTTACTTTCTTTCCATCAGTCTTAAAATTCAGTCAGAATGAATGCACATATAATTAGCCAGCCTACTGAGAAAGAGAACATTCCTTTTACTTTTGAACGTTTCTGATTTCACCCCTTCAAGTGGGCCTACTGTCCTAATATTTCTTAGCAAACATTCGATTCACTTAACGTGCCTTGAAGTTGCCATCAGTGAGAGTGGATCAACAGAGGGAACAAAAATAAGCCTATGGTTTTGTTTAAAAATACTACTTTTTCCTGGCAAAATATTTAGTATTAATAACATTTGAATATGGAATTGGCATTTTTTGGCCTCCAAAGGTGAATACAATAATTGTAAACCAAAGAGGTTATTTTAGTTTGCCAAAGAGTTGGCAATGCAAAGTACCAGAAACATGTTGGTTTTCATAAAGGATATTTATTTGGGGTAAAAACTTACAGTTCCAAAGTTGTGAAAAGTCCAAATCAAGGTACCATAAGAGGTGCTTTCTCACAGGAATCAGCAAGATAGCAATTGACCTCTGCCTGGTCTCTGCCTTCCCCTGTGGGCTTCCTCTCTCAGGCTCAGGTTCTCTACTTTCTTCCTGATTTTAGCTTATCTCTTCTTTAGTTACTTCATGGGCCCAGCCTCTTGGAGCTTCAGGCTTAAGCAATTTCCTCTCTTACATTGAATTATCAAACATGATAGTTGCCTTTTTCTTGTGTCTGTCCATGTGAATTATCTCTCCCTTTTATGAGGTCCAGAAAAAGGGTGGACACTCATTATGAATCATGACCCATTGATGTAATCCAGTTAAATGGGTCTAACACTTACAGGAATGGATTAGTTTAAAACATATCTCTTTTTTTGGGGACTCACAAAATAATTTCAAATTGCCACCCTCTACCCTCTTAATCCCAAAAAGATATTACAATATTCCAAAAAAAACCTTAAATCATTTCAGTGGCAATGCTAGGGACAAATTAACATCAAAAGCAGTTATAGGAATATAGTTTGTATTGGGTCAAAAGCCTCTTCTGACTGTAGGCCTGTGAAATCTACAAAACAAGTTATCTGCTTCCAATACACAATGAGGCACAGACATGGGATAAACATTTGCATTACCATAAGGAGAAATTGGAAGGTAAATAGCCATGGGTCCCCAACGTTCCAAAAACCTCCAAGGCGTACTCTATTAGGTTTCTTCTTCTCCTCAGGACTTCATGGGGGACCACATTTCCACCAGTTTGCACAAAGGTCATATTTTCAGTTTCACCCTCTTCAAACATCTGGGTAGTAACCAAACTCCAGACCTCACCCTCCCAGACAATTGGGGTGATAGCCACACTTTCCCCAATCTCTGGGATATAGTCTCAACTCCCTCAGAACAGTGAGGTGGCATCCTAATGCTCCTCAACTTATAGGAAACATGCCTGTCCCCTTATTAGAAGTGGAGTGGTTACCTAACTTTCCCCAATCACCAGGGAATGGGCTCCACCCTCTCTGTAGCCTGAGGTGACCAAACTCTCCATGAACAATGTGCTGGAACATCCACCCTCTTCAAATGTTGGGACAAACTCACCCTCTCTGTACACATGGGTAGAGTCCCTCTCTTGGCTCAAGGAAATGTTTTAAAACTCATCTAATATAGTATAACCAAAATAAAACATTGGCATAGAACACAACACAGTATTCAACACCAATAAATAGTCCATTCTGAATGTCCACAGGTCCAGCACTCTTGAATTCAAGGCTCAGGGGTGAACCACTACAACAATGACAATGGAGGCAGGTTCCAGGAGCAAG
Organism: Dasypus novemcinctus; assembly: GCF_030445035.2. Taxonomy (NCBI): domain Eukaryota; kingdom Metazoa; phylum Chordata; class Mammalia; order Cingulata; family Dasypodidae; genus Dasypus; species Dasypus novemcinctus. The sequence goes on from NC_080673.1 coordinate 57,570,149, forward strand.
TATCACCAAATAGTAGTGGTTATATTTGGTAAGAAGCAGTTCTAGGATAAGCATTGATGATAGTCTGTAAGCCCTTTCAGGGAGAAGTTTCAGTAGGTGGGAGTGGCTGAGGAAATGTATTCATATTATGAAAACATTATTTTGCTTTTACGTGTTTATTTTTAAATTGTTGTATTCCATTTTATAATTTCATATCTTACTATAAACTTACCTTATTTTTGTGTTATAAAAAGAAACGGTAAGAGCATTATAATATTAACAAAATTTTGGAAAGAGCAATTGTATTTAACGGAATCTTACTATTGGTTAGAGAAAACATGAGAGAATTGCTTTATCAGGAAAGAATCTGTTCTACATAGAATGTGACCTACAATTAAAAAATAGGACTACATTCTAGAACTATATTACAAATTTCGACTCAAATGGCATGACATCGAGACTTTTCTAGATTATTATGGTGCAATATAACATTGTGTTCCTATGCATGGATTTCTGAATGGTGACAAAACAGTTGATTCATATGAACTAGCCAGTTATTTTTGTGTCATGCAAACATCTTCCTGAAAAGATTCTGTTTTTATGCTCTCTCATGATATTGAGTAATTTATTGTTACTTGCTATTACTGAAGGCATAGTAAAGACTAAAACACTGTATTATCTACCAAGTTAAGAGAGTGATGTGTCATCAACTTAAAATATGAAGCAGACTTGGAATTTTTCATTGACACTTGCCATCTGTATTTTAACTGCAATTTCTTACACATGTATAATATGCTCTAATGAAGGCAATTTACTTCATCAAAGCAGTAATTTAACTACCAATGTGTTTAACCTCCAATGACCACATATATTTAAAAGAAAAAAATACAAAGGTTACAAACCATTATTTTTAGAGAGAGCAAAAATGAGTTGTAATTAATAATATTCTTATTTTGTTTCAGACATATTTAGTTAAGCAAAATAGCACGAATGATTAAATAGCTCAGATTATTTTTTCAGCAAAAATAGTATTAAAAAGGGTGGTGACACATACATCCTTGCCACTGCTAGAAACAGCTTTGAAAATGTAGTCTCAGTTGAGTGTATTAAACTCTATGAATGACTGGGCAGGCAAAATTATAGTCCACTAGGATAATTATAGTTCACAGTCATATCTAATGGGATCTGCATAAATCAGGGTATTGTTTGCCACAAAGTGTATTTATACTTGCCAAATGATTATAATTGGACATTTACAAAAGACCATTTCAATTTATAAACATGACTTTTTCAATGAATATTTATAAAGCACTTGTTAAAGAAAATAAATTTACTCAGGTAATTTTGAACTGTGATTTACAGCATGTAACATAAAACCACCTCTTACTAAGAAAAACTCTACTGGTTGTCTATTGACGATAAAGTTTAAAATTAGATAGAGATCGATAGTATCCTTTCAGCAGTTTGCAGGGAAAAACATTTGTGGTATCAATGAATCATTATGAAACAGTTGTGGAAATTTAAGTCCTCAGCTGTAGGGCTAATTTAAAAAAAATTAATTTGTTGAAAAATATCACCCACGTGCAAACATACATAAACATAAGTATATAGTAATAGTTGTGAATTTACAGAACAAACATATATAACATCACACAGGGCTCTCATTACTCACCCTACCACCAACACGTGACGCTGTTAAGCCTTTTTAACAAATGATTAAAGAGCATTGTCAAAATATTACTACTAAACAAAGTATTTTCCCCCAATCCTCCCTATTATTACTGCCTTTATGTCATTTATATGTGAACATACAAAAAATTACATGTATAGTAAAAGTTGTGAACTTACAAAGCAAACATGCATAACACCATACAGGGGTTCCATACATCAACCCTCTACCAACACCTTGCATCGTCATGAGATGTTTGTTACAAATTATGAAAGAACATTGTCAAAATCTTACTACTAATCATAGTGCATATCTTGCATTTGGTGTGTTTTTCTGCCAATCCACCTTATTATTTTTTAAATATATTTTTTATGACAGAAGTTGTAAACTTATAAAAGAATCATGCATATGTGCAGAATTCCCAAACAACACCTTTCCATCAACACACCACAATGTGTGTGTCATTTGTTACAGATAAAATAATATCATCTGATTGTTACCATGTCCATAGTATACATTTGGCTCACATTTTCCATTATGCCTCATTGTCAACACAGTACATCTTTGGCATAGATGGAAGAATATTATATTATTATTATTAACCACAGTCCAAAAGTCATTCCAGTTGTATTTTTCCCATGTACTCCCAACACTCTGCTGTAGTAATATACATTTGCTCTAGATCACAAAGGACACTCTTCCATCTGTACCATCAACCACAATACTCATCCACATCTTGGTTTACTGTGCTATTCAGTTCCTAGATTATTCTCTAGTATTTTGTCAATTGGCATTTACATGCCTAGACTACCATTTTCCGCCACATTCCTATTTATAAACCAGCTATTACTATTTTTACCATCCATTCTATACATTTCCATACTTTTAGAGTAAAGCTAATTAAAACTTCTACATATGTTACATATCAGTAGTCCATTTCAGTCCTTCTCTTATCTCCTTTAAGAATCCACCACCTACCACCAGGTCTTGAATATATTTTCCTACAATTTCTTCTAGAAGTTTTATGGTTCTTGCTTTTATTTTTAGATTTTTGATCCATTTTGAGTTAATTTTTGGATAAGGTGTGAGATAGAGGTCCTCTTTCCTTCTTTTGGCTATAGATACACAGTTCTTTCAGTACCATTTTAATGAATGGACTGTTCCGCCTGAGCTGTGTGGGTTTGACAGGCTAGTCAAAAATCACTTGATTATGCATGTGAAGGACTGTTTCTGAGCCATCAGTTTGGTTCCATTGGTCTATGTATCTGTCTTTATGCCAGTACCGTGCTTTTTTTTTTTTTTTTTTTTTAACCACTATAGCTTGGTAATATGATTTAAATTCCAGAGATCTAGAGATGAAAGTTCACTTTTCTTTTTATGATGCTTCTGGCTGTTCAGGACCACCTACCCTTCCAAATAAATTTGATAATTGTTTTTAATTTTTTTTTAAATGCTGGTGAAATTTTTATCAGGGTTGCATTAAATTTGTATATCAATTTGAGTAGAACTGATCTCTTAATGATATTTAGTCTTCCAATCCATGAGCATGGAATGTTCTTCCAGTTATTTTGGGCTTTTTTGATTTCTTTTAACATTGGGTTGCAGTTTTCTAAATACAAGTGCTTTTACATCATTGGTTAAGTTTATTCCAAACTATTTGAGTTTTGTTTGTCATATTTTATTTTCACCACTCTTTTGATATTTTCAGTTACTTTTATTGATATAATCTTCATTTCTAGACTCTCTTCCAGACTCCTCTCTCCTGTCTTTTCTTTTCAGGCTCTAGCACACCCTTTAGTATTTCCTGAAAATCTGGGCTCTTGCTTAGAAATTCTCTCAGATTCTGTTTATCTGTGAATATTCTAATCTTGCCCTCTTGAAAGACAGTCTTGCTGGATATCAAATTCTTGTTTGGAAGTTTTTCTCTCATAGTATCTTATATATATCAGACCACTGTCTTCTTGACTCCATGTTTCTATTGAGAAATCAGCACTTACTCTTATTGAGTATCCCTTATATGTTATGCATTGCTTTTCTCTTGCTGTTCACAGAATTCTCGCTTTGTCTTTGGCATTTGACATTCTGATGAGTATGTGTCTTGGAGTGTGTCATTCAGATTTTTTTGGATGGAAGTACTTTGTGCTTCTTGGACATGGATATCTATGTCCTTCAATAGGGTTGGGAAATTTTCTAATATTATTTCTTTAACTATTCCTTCTGTCCCTTTTCCCTTCTCTTCTCCTTCTGGGACATCCATGACACCTATGTTTACACATCTCTGGCTGTTGTTTAGTTCCCTGAGATCTTGTTCAATTTTTTCCATGCTTTTCCTCATTTTTTCTTTTGTATGTTCACTTTCAGAGGCCATTTTTTTAAAGCTCACCAATCATTTCTTCTGCCTTCTCAAATCTGCAGTTATGTGGAACAATCCAAGTCGAGCAGGCCTAGACTGAAGTTGCCCAGAGAGACTGATGAAGCTTCAAGACCCTCTCTCCCCTGCCTGGGGCATGAATGGAGTTAAAGTTGTGGGCAGCAATCTATACAGTGCAGGTCCAAGATGACTGCAATTGCCCCATTAGACTTTTAATTATTTTTTATGCCAGCCAAAGCTACCTCAGTTACCTAGATAATCTGGTGCTAAACTAGCCAGCCTCCTCCCTGCCAGAGGTGGGGCTGAAGCCTAGGCTATGGTGGCAGGCTGATCTGGGTGAAAGAAACCAGTTCCTACAGTCACTGTGACATTTGGTCAGTCTGGCCTCCCCTCAGGTTGGGGGTAGACTCAAAATGGCAGCCACCAGCCTTTTTCTGACTTGGACAAATTCACACCCGAGCTGTTCCGAGGGTTATTCCTTAGCCATCAGAGTCTACCAGTGAATAGCTGAAATTGGCAGCCAACTGTCTCCCCCTTTTCTGTTTATGGGAAATGGAGCTTCCAATTCCAGTCACAGAATAGCTCCTGGGGTGGTTTGTACCACCAGAGAAGGACAATCACCAGCCTCTGTAGCTTGGCTGGCAATTTCCCAGAGAGGCGCAGGTCCCTGCATCTTCCTCTCTGTCAGGAGTGGCACTGGGTCTTAGGCTAGACCTGCAATCTGATCTGGATGGAAAGAAGCCAGTCTCCACCAGAACTGTGATTTTTAGTCCACCCTGCTGTCCCTCGAGCCAGGCATGGAGTTAAGATGGTGGCTCCAGCCTCTTTCTGACTTCGACAGACTCAAGCTTTAACTGTTCTCAGGATTATACTTTAACCCACTGAATTTTACTCATCAGTAGCTGAAGTTGGTGCCCAACCGTCTCTTCCTCCCCCATTTTTGGGAAGTGGAGCTTTCAATTCCAGCCACGGAACAGCTCCCAAGACAGCTTATACCTCTGGTGGAGGATGGGCACCGGCTTCCGGGGTGTGGAGTGCTCTACTTAAGAGTCTTCTCTGCAGATGGGTAGCCTCCTCCTTCCACTCCTGAAACCCTCAAAAGGTGCTTCAGTAGCTCTAGAGAGCTGGGTGTTTACTAACTGCCCTGTAGCAGGAGCTGACTCTAGGAGCTCCTTACTCTGTCACCATCTTGCTGTCTCTCCTTTGTAAGGCTAATTTTTAAATTTTATTTTTGTTTTAAAAAACCTTTAGATTATATAATGGATACATCAAAAAGACAGGGAGATTCTCATATACCCCACCCCTTCTCTATCCACACATTTCCCCATCAACATTATCTTTCCTTAATATGGTACGTTCGATACAATTGATGACCATTCATTGAAACTTTGTTCCCAACGATGGTCAACAGTCTATATTATAATTTACACTTTGCACTACACATTTTTATAGGTTTTGGCAAAATGTATAATGGTCTGTATCCATCATTGCAATGTCATTCGGAACAATTCCAATGTACAAAAAGGCTCCAAATTACACTCATTCTTCCCTCTCCCTTCCCTCAGAAACTATGGTGAACCACTGTCTTTGTATCTTTGCGATAAGATCTTTCATTGCCAGAATAATACATCTACTTTAGTCCATAGTTGCATTCCTCCCTTATGTTTGTTCATTCCTCAGTCTAGAGGATTTTGGGATGGTGATGCCCACTCTGCTTCTGTTTGAGTGGGGGCCTAGATCCCATGGGGCAGATGGGTGGAACTGTCTTGTTTGTAGACACTCTGTTTTGGGGATAGATGTTTTCTGTCATTATCATTTTGTTAGTTGTCTTAGGTGAGTTCAATGAAATGGATAGTAGGTGTTGTAACATTACTGTGATTGCAGGGTTAATTTTTGTTGTGAGACTAGCACCAGAACTATAAACATTGATACAAAGGTCCATACCACTTACCTATACAATATATGTAGAGCTTGTCAGATAATTCTACCTACATTGTAAAATTTCCCAAAAATTCTGAGTAATGTAATAAATTACGACAAAATTATCAGGTACTAGAAAATTAATTAAACTTTTAAGTCTGTTTCATATTCTACTTTAGATAACCTTGATTTGGGGATTTGAATTCTCTTTTGTGTTATTCAATGTTGCTTCCTCCATTATTAAATTAACTTTATAAACCAGAACTTTTTCATAGAATTTATTATTATTAGCATTGCCTGTTTGGGGATATAAACAGCCATCCAACAGAAGGACCAAATTTTTTTCAGATATTTGACTGGCCACCTCTCTAGTCTGTGCTTACTTCTATTAGTATGATTATTTTACATATCATATACAAGATTACTAGAAAATACATACTCTCAATTATTTAAGACATTGTTACAAAACTTCCTAGGTTCTAATTCTGTAAGACTAGATGCTTAGAAATTTCCCATAAAAAACAAGCCCATGACAATTTTATGTGGACTGCTCCTTTGTCCTTTCCATGGGCTATCCTTAGTTCCCTTTTGATTGTTGAAGATTGGCTGTACATTTTAAATTACTCTAGTTTATGGTAACGTAACCACTGCTCAGGATGGAACCATCCAAGACCAAGTGACATAAGTGAAAAAGAAAGATACGGCTCTTTTTAGTTCTATAAATAACATTTTAGTCTTATTAGCAAACCTTCCCTTTCAACCAACTGTACCTCAATAGAAGGTTCTAAGTTTTTTATTGAGCAATACATTTTCCTTTACATCGACAATAAAGCTTAACCTCATCAGAAGGAAAGGCAGTTTCCCCAAGAGGATGAAATGTCCCCCACCTTGACTTGACTAGCACATTGTTTAGATTAGGAATTACGTGTTGCTCCCCTATAGCAACAGATGCATTTACAGTAGTAATTACCATTTATTCTACCTTCTTAGGAAACCTGCATTTGTCTTTGTCTGCCTAATGTACTCTCCTCATTCAAGATTGAATTCAACCAATATATTGTCTTTGAAACTATTTCACTTACTCACAGTATGTGTCAGATACCCTCCTCTGAATTTTCTATGTTGTATTTTTGGTTAAACATTTATAGTACTTTTAAAATCTATATTCCCAACTCAGCTATGGGATCCTTTGTTCAGAAACCTGGATAGGATCTGTGCCTTTAACATCCAGTCAATTATTTTTCAGCATAGGAAGATATTTCAATAATTCTTGTGAGAGCCCTGATTCTTGAGAAAAATATTTCACCTATTTATAAACTTGAATATAGTTCCTAAGTTTTGCTAACCACTGGACACAATTTGTCTAAACTCTACTGAAGATGAAAGAGAAACACCTGATTCATGGAATGAAAGTAGGGTTCAAGTATTAGAAGGGAACATTATATCACTATGCATGGGCAAAATCTTCCTGTGCCTTCCCTTATTTCAACCAGTATTCATCTCCACATCCTTCTATGGTCTCTCTTGTATTACAAGGGCTATACTAGAAGTCTGGGCACTATATTTGTGTGTGTGTGTATGTCTGGGTGGGTATATTAAATTTTCTTTCTTTGAAGATTTGAGTGTGATTCACAAGAATCATTTGGAGGTAGAAAAGAATCAGAAATCAGTGAAAGTATAAAAACACATGGGCTCAGCAGACATAACATTCTGTTATAACTTCTAGATCATCCCCTGTGAGGGGGACCAGTAAAATAATAAAACATTCAGGATTTCAAAAATGGGTGCATTGAGAGAAAATCTACATTCAGTACTTTATTGTTTATTAAGACAAATCTCTGGTCTCACCATAGTCCTGGAATTATTCTGCCACCAAGTGATTGATTAGGTCCCCTGGGGCACAAAGTATATTAGTAATGAGGGAGTGTCAGCCTCTGCATTTGGCTATTTGGACACTCAAAGCAATGATGGTTCACTTTGCTGAAAGAAAGCCTATGTTGTAAAGCTTATACATTACTTCCATCTCTGCCACCATGGCCACATTGAACATGAACATTGAATATGCCCCAGGGTGGCAAAAGGTTATTAGTGCATTCAGGTCCAGTCAGTTCAGAAAACTAATCTCAAATTTCTATCTTGAGTCTATTTCCTGGTTCTACTATTGAAATGCTGTATCATTTAGCAACTGGCTCAATGTCCAATACAATATTGCTTAACAATGGGGCAAAGAGGCATAGGTTAAAACTCAGGGGATTCTCTGAGGTACCTCATAATATTCCCTCAACTCAATAAAGACAGGACCATTAAAGTATCTGACCTCTTCAAGAATGAATTTTTAAACAAACCCTAGATGAGTGCTAGCTCAAGGCAAGTGTGCAAAGAATGGTTAGTGAAAGAAGAAAGTTAAAATGAAAATTATTACTTTATAGTTGGTACAGGAAAATAAACTTCCATAGCTCTGAATGTTTTCTTTTTTGCTTTGTTATTTATATATTGGTATATATTAGTCAAATTCTCTTCCCTTAATGTCATTTACTAATTTACAAACAGTGTAGGTGGTTTAGCATATAAATTAGTTTTTAGGGACTAAAAATATCAAAGTGGGTTTGCAACTGAAATTAAAGTGAATATCACCCAGGGATGTATTTGTTGACATATTAAACTTTGGGTCCCTATTTTGAGTGTGAGATGAGAAAATCATAGAAAGAATAGGACTGTTATTGTGCAGGTATCAGAAACTTCTGCAATTTCCATAATATCTTCTGACACTTACTACAAGTACTGCAAAAATTCCATCCAATTCAATTCTGATTCTTACTATCTGGAGTTAGACCAGACTCCACAGGCTAAGAGCAACTATCCACGAGATTGTCACTCACACAACAGTAGCAAGTTCAGGGGTTCAATCCACCTGCATTTCTAACCAACTGACAACAAATTTGGAAGTTCCTACCATCCCAGTGGGTTCCCTAATTTGTTAGAATGACTCACAGAACTTACTGAAAGCACTATACCTATTTTTATGACTTTATTATAATAAAGGGATATTGTGACAGTTTGCATTTTGCGAATCCTAGAAAAGATTTATATTCTTGAACTAATATATTCCTGTGGGTGTGGAGGCCTTTGATTGCATTAAATTCAGTTAAAGGACCTTTGATTAGATCACTTGATTAGATTGCTTTAGGGCTTTTGACTGGATTACAATTGAAGTATGACTCAGGTTGGGTCTCTGCCCTCTTGTTGGGTCTTATATAAACTAAGAACACACACATAGGAAGGAGAGACACAGAGAAAAGAAGTTCTACTATTTTGACATTGCCATGTTAGAGAGAGGCCTTCGGGTTTGCCCCCAGCTTCAAAAAGACAGAGAAACCCTGAGAGGTTCAAGGAGATGTGGGCCAGGTAGATATGCCTGATGGCTCACAGCTGAGCTCAAAGAGAAGAGAGATCAAAGAAAGAGATCAAAGAGAGAGATTGGCTTCCATCTTGTCTTAACAAATGGTGGTATTCCAGGACCACCAGTACCTGACTTTGGTAAGAAAGCATCTCTAATGATGCCTTGATTTGGACATTTTCACAGCCTCTACACTGTGAGCTTTGCTGTAATAAAATTCCCATTATAAAAGTCAACCTATTTCTGGTATGTTGCATTGGCATCCCTTTGGCAAACAAAAGCGCTATGAATAAAATGTCACGTGAAGGATGTAGAGGGCAAGGTCTGGAAGTGTCTCAAATGTAAGCTTCTGTGTCCTCTTACTCATGGATTCAGAATGTGTCGCCTTTCTACCATAGAGATTTATCTTATCTGTCATGGAATCTCCTCATAACTTCCAGTGTCCAGACTGCATATAAACTTCCAGAGTTTATATAGGGTCTCATTACATAGGTGTGGTTAACAGAATCAAAGTCCATCTGGGTGAATTCAATCTGCAGCTCCCCTCCATTCCCAAAGGTCAGAGAAGTTGACTGATATGAGGTAGCTAAAGCCCCAATTCCCTAATTACATGGTTAGTCTTTGTGATGTGGTTAACCCCCACCCTAAGGCTGCAGGTGTGGCTGATCCTATACTACAACTATCAAGTATGTTATCTGGGCCCACCGTGAACAAAAGACACTCATTATAAATTGTTTCCCCAGGAACTGAGAACGAAGACCAGTCAGGTTTTTCATTATACCACAATTTTCTTAGAAAAAATAATATTGTTTTTGCTATTCCTGCTATTGAGAATTTTGAATATTGGACAAAGTGGTATACCCTATGCTGTACATTATTTCTTTGGGCTCCCAGCATTGTCTCCCCATTTCTCCTATACTTTCTTTTTATAACAGGAGCTGAAATCTGGTAATTAGATTTTTCAGATTTCTGTTGTATCCAGGATTCAGTGCATGATTCATATTTTGGTTATGATCTTCAGCCCTTATCATTATCTAATGTAAAATATAATTTGCTTACTTATTTTTGGACTCCCATATGAGAATGCCAGCAGTATAAAGGCAATAATTTTTGTCAGTGACTTTCTCCAATGCCTGGAAAAGTATATGACCCTTAGTGTTCAATAATATTTGTTGAATGAATGAATGGTTAATAAATCAATAAATATTAAAGATAGAAGGAATGTAAGAATGAATAGAGATTTTATGTGGATTTTCACACTGAAATATTTTAAAATGAACATGGGTAACCCCTAGTAATTTGATTATTAGTGCATATTGAATCATGGTTTCTGGGGAAGTCATAGACACTTACTCAGTGGCCATCTACCAGCCTTCACCTACTTTCTACCTCCTTTTCTATTGTGCACAGATGTTTCAGTAGTTTTCCATTCTGTATATTTGTTAGGTCTAATGTAAAGGCTCAGGTACCTTGAACCTGGCAGAGGAATAAGTAGCCCGAGATGCTTTTCCCAGGAGAGCAAAGACTAGATATTAGTAATCATCTTATCTCTAAGGATATAGAGTAGCTTTTCTTACATGAGAAGAAAAATAAATTTTACTGAATTAAATTGAGTGAAAACATTTGACATTCCTGAATCTACATATAAATTCTCTACACTCATGATGTTTAATTTCATATATACTAATAACACAAATATATCATATGGCTAAGCCCATATAAGAATAGAATAAGCTTAACTAAAAGTGTAAGATTTCAAAACAGAATCATAATTAATGGATTAACTAATTATTGCTTACTATGGAGAACATTTAATAGCATCCAATATTCCCTTTCAATCTAGTGTATCCTTGCAAATAAGTAATCATAGAAAACATTCCTTTCACATGATTTAAATAACTCCTTAATTAAAGTAATTTATATTTTAAATGCATAGTAGTTCATTTGAAATTTCTACTATTCAAAGTTACTATGTATGATTATAATGAAAATTAATCCCAACGATTGTTGTACAAAGTTAAAACTACATTACTTATTTGGAACTGAAAGGGGAAAAATACATACCAATCTATATTTTATTTTTCAGCATTTGACCTTATTTCATTTACTTAAATATTTTGTTTATTGTCTATCTCTTTTTTTATTCAAAGCAGGTGCTCAACCACTGAAATATACCTGTTCCCTGTCAATTTCTTTTAATGTAGATGATTCTCATTCCACTTGTAGTTGTTCATTTAAAGGGTAGTTTTGGCATATTTTTCTTCACAAATCATGTGCAAAGTGTTATCATAAAATCTAACTTACAACTGTCCTACATTTGAATACAATTCTTTCAACATACTTTATTTCATTATGCTACTTGTTACATAAATGCACATGTCATATATGAGATTTGGGTTATGAAAATGTGTTTCAGTGAGAGACTCAATTGTCAAAAGTGTTATCTTCATCACCTTGATATTTCAAAAGCAAAAATCAAAACCCTCTTCCATTTCAGCAGTCTTCAAAGTATAAACTTTGATGAATAGCTGTTAGCAAGAATCATACACTCTCTATAAAAAAAAAAAGCATTGCTAAAATTGGACATTTTCCGTGCAGATTCAATGATACATTTGTTATAGAAATACATATCTAAATATTACCAATGTATTTTAAAAGAAATGCATGCCATAGGCAGCTATTATGGTAAAAAGTCAGGAGATTCTTACGTCATTAAATATGAATGTCAAAAATTTCACATAAACTATGTTTACTATTTTATAAATCTGTTGCAAAACTTTGTGAAATGACTGGTGACTTTCTAAATTATCTTCCAATTACTTGTAGTTTATTAAATACACCATCAAAGTTCTGGTCATTGAGAAATGAGGAGAGGAGAGAAGAATGTTTCCCTGGGAGCAACAGAACTGGCTGAAAGACTGAGGTCTTTTACTACTGAGTTAAAATTGATACTGAACAAGGGTTCACTTCCTGATGCACACAGAAGCCAATGCCATGACTTCAAGATTTCGAAAAAAGAAAGAACTTAAATGCAAGTTTGACCAACAAGGAGACAAGCCCTATGCTCAAATCTACATCTCTAAGTCTAAAGAGCTTAGGGTTTTTAAGGAATTCAGACAAAAGAAGGTGGGGATAGTGACATTATATAACTTGTCCTATATTGATTGATCATGTTGCAGTTATATAATAGTTAAGTATAGGGGATGAGCATGCTTGACCTGAGAAGCTCTTGAAAACTGACAGCCAGGGTAACCATAAAGTGGCTGTAAAAGAGGACTGTAAATGTGGACAAGCAAGTGTCTGGTTACAGCAGAGTTTTTAATTGCCCAGTTAACATAAAATAATAAGTAATGGAAATAAGCTAAATAACCTGGCCATAGGTGAAGGTCAAGGATTGCATCTGGTTAGAGTAATGCTGTAAACACCTCAGTTAATATAAATTATTTAATAAATAAATCCACTGTAGTTACAATATTTCCACAAATTGGTTTTACTTGCACAGCGTTTCAAAATCATGAAGCATCATTTATTTGCAAAATGTGGATTATAAAACTTGTCCTCTTGAGTTATCATTATGGGAAAGAGAAAAGTATTTAAAGTCCACAAAAATAATTAGGAAATTGTGAGGTACACAGAGTGTGTAAAATAGCATTGTTATATATTAAGGATCCCTGGAGGAGAGGATGGCCAGTTTTTAAGTCCTGCAATGGAACTGTATATACAAAGTGTAGAACATGGGATTTGGGTACCTGGAGAAGAGCCCTTCCAATTAGGAAGTAGAGAAATAGGGAAGGTGCACTTGGGGCATAACCTCCATATAAAGTCTCTCTCTCTCATACACAGTGCTTCTAGTATATACCATACTGAAACCAGATAGGTCTGTTTTCTTTGCTTCTGGGTTCTTGGCTTATGTCACACAAAATAATTTAAGGACATGGGATAGGGTAGACAAGGGAGTAAAGAGTTTATTAAGAACAAATAAACAAGAAGAGTACACAGTCCACACTGAGGCACGGACCATGGGCACACTGCCAGGGGAGTGATATGGGGAGGACCCTAGGTCAAGTCTCTTTAAAGTCTGTTTGCTGTTCTAATTGGTTGTCCCATCTGTCATTTCTCAGGGGCCAATAGTGAGGCCTTTTGAGGATATCTGGGGCTTTCCCTCTCATTCCAAAGGAGATTCTCATGGCCAGGGTCTCACAGTGTCATCTTTCAACCAGCCTTCCTATCAGGTTTCCAGTTAGGGTCTCATGGCCACATTGTCCGCAGGACCAGCTGCTTTCCTTCTTTCACTGCACTAAACTTCGATACATATCTGCAGAGGGAAGGGGGAAGGAAGGATAGAATAGATGGATTGTGGGGCATTATGGGGGTGATTGAAGTATTCTACTTGGTCTTGCAATAATAGATACAGGCCATGTTAAATTTCATCAAAATTTATAAAACTGTGTGGTCCAAAATATAAACTACAAGATAAATCATTGACCAGGATTAGCAGCAATGTTTTGATACTCATACATCAAAGTACTATCCACATGTAAAATGTTATTAATAGGGGAAAAGGGTAGAGGGAGAGGATGTTGGGTATATGGAAATACATATATTCTGTACATGACTTTTCTGTTACCTAAAGTTTCTTTGGGGAAGTGGACTTGGCTCAATGGATAGAGCATCCGCCTACAACATGGGAGGCCCACGTGGAGCTGGCCCACATGCAGTGCTGATGTGAGCAAGGAGTGCTGTGCCATGCAGGGGTGTCCCCCGCATAGGGGAGCCCCACGCGCAGGGAGTGCGCCCCGTAAGGAGAGCCGCGCTGGTCCAGCCTGCCCAGGAATGGCACCGCACACACGGAGAGCTGACACAGCAAGAGGACACAACAACAACAACAAAAACAAAAAGAGACACAGATTCCCTGGGCCACTGACAAGGATACAAGCGGACAAAGAAGAACACACAGCAAATGGACACAGAGAACAGACAACTGGGGCAGGGTGGAAGGGGAGAGAAATAAATAAAAGTAATCTTAAAAAAAAAAAGTTTCTTTGAATATGAAATGAAAAAAAGAAACACTGGTGGATTAAAGAGAATAAAGTATCACTGTACATATAAGATAACAGATCTTAAAATACTAAAAGACATAATGTCTATTTTTAATTTTATATATTTTTAAATACTTTTATTCCAATTAAATTTTTTTTTGTATTTTGGTTGTTATTTTTAAAGCTATCAATATTATTTCATTTTCTTATTAATTGTATTTGGTTATTTTCTTAGCTTCATTTTTTTAAGGATTTATTTATTTATTTCTCTCCCCTTCCCTCCACAACTCCCCCGGTTGTCTGCTCTCTGTGTCTATTTGCTGTGTTGTCTTCTTTGTCTGCTTCTGTTGTTGTCAGCAGCATGGGAATCTGTGTTTCTTTCTGTTACGTCATCTTGTTGTGTCAGCTCTTCGTGTGGGCGGCGCCATTCTCAAGCAGGCTGCACTTTCTTTAGTGCTGGGCGGCTCTCCTAATGGGGCGCACTCCTTGTGCGTGGGGCTCCGCTATGTGGGAGACACCCCTGCATCACACGGCACTCCTTGCGCTCATCAGCATTGCTCATGGGCCAGCTCCACACGGGTCAAGGAGACCCGGGGTCTGAAGAGTGGACCTCCCATGTGGTAGACAGATGCCTTAACCACTGGGCTAAGTTCGCTTCCCTCTTAGCTTCATTTTTGAAGGAGTTTTGGATCACAAAAAGGTTACAACCATGACAGGGAAGGATCATTGGAGCAGGGTGTTAGTGATGGGGGATGCATGGGAGGAGGTTCACCTAGAGCATACTTATAAGACATATAACTGTGTTCAAGTGTTCATGGAGCCTTGTCATAGTGGGTGGAGATTTACACAATAACTAAAAAAAAATATCTAATTCCCATCCTGGGGAATTCTGCAACATTCTCTAATGGGACAACAAGAATCCCCTGAGTACATGGGCAGTGACTAGTGAAGGAAGATGGACCAATGACAGGCCCTTAATATTGATGATTGTACTTATGAACCATTACTTTTGAAATTAAAACTTTCTAGTATTATAGGGTGCCTAAGAGTTACCTCCTGGAGCCCCCTTTTTGCTCAAATGTGGCCTCTTTCTAAGCCAAATTCATCATATAAATGCATTACTTTTCCCAGCATGGGACATGACTCCCAGAGATGAGGTTCCCTGGTACTGAGAGATTACTACCAAGCACCAACTAGCAATGCAACTGGAGAAAAACCTTGACCAAAAGAGGGAAAGGGTAAAGAAAAATTAATTTATATGGCTAAAAGATTTCCAAGTGAGTCAGGAGGTCATTCCAGAGATTACACTTATGCACATCTCAGCAGGATCTCATTGACTGCCAAAGTAAACATTGTCACCATTAGCAGAGACAGCCAGGCACTATAGACAGAGCAGAAAGCTCAGAAGTTTGGTGCCCTGCCTGTGGGTCCTACTTGGGAATTTATGCTACCCAGAGTGACAGAGTTCAACAGGTTTCCCTACTCATGGCTATTCTGTCCCTTCTATTTGAACTTACAGTTAATGCTAGAGTTGATAAGTGTATGTCCAAGAGACTTAAATCTTTGGGCTATTTATGTACTAGCTGGGCCCTGAACATCAACAGAATTGCAACACCTGTTCTTCAGTTCATTGGACTCACCTAGGACAACTAAAAAGGAGATAATGATGGACAGCAACCATCTCAAGGAATAGAGAGAGTCTACAACTGCAAACAAGATAGTCCCATCCATCTGCCCCATGAGATCTAAGCCCACTTTCAATTAGAGGTGTAGTAGGCATCTCTATCCCAGAATCCTCAGGAAGGAGAATGAAGGATGGACTAGAGTAGACCTACTAGTATTCTAGTATAGACTTACTGTGATTCTAGCAATGAAAGAACTTTTATCATTGATGTGGAGGCAGTGGCCACTGGAGGTTCTGAAGGGAGGAAGATGGAAAAGCAGTTGTAATATGAGGACATTTTTGGGACTTATTATTATGCAGAATAGCATTGCAATGACAGATACAAGCCATTTTATGTCTTGTCATAACTTACAAAATTGTGCAGAAGACAGTATAAACTATAATGTAAACTATAATCCATGCTTAGTAGCAACGTTCCAAAATGAGTTCATCAATTTTAATAAATGTACCACACTAATGAAATATGAGAAAATGTGCGAGGTGGGGGGAGCAGGGCATATGGAGATCCCCTATATTATTTATGTAACATTTATGCAATCTAAGTATCTTTTAAAAATAAAAGAGTATATTTTTAAAAGTACATAACTGCACACTCTGTATCCTCACCTGGATATCTCAAACCAGAAATTTGTAGATATTTCACAGAACTTCATTTTCCCTCACCTCCCATTTGAATCATTTATCAAGTCCTATCAATGTTACCTCTGGAAAGTTGCTTTTTATCCTTTAATGAGAAAATGCATGTTAAGCCAATAAAGCACCTGCACATATCACATTAATATAAATGAATTGAAAACTAAACTAGAATTTCAGATAATTATACCCATGATGATTGTAAAAGAATATGCAAAGCAACCTCTGGCCCCACTTAGGAATCTTTAATTTAATGAAAGATATAATATGGCATAATTAAAAGATTGTAGAAGCCACAAATCTGAAATATGGACTAAGCTTTGCTGTCCAACTTTTATGATTTCGGGCAATCTATATAACATGGTTTTATTTAATTTGATCATATGCAATATGAAGTTTTTGAAGTTCATTTGTTCCTGAGCACTCCCTAACCCTCAAAAATTAGACTGATTATTAAAGTAAAATCTGAAATCAATTAATTCCACAATGCAATGCTTTTAAGTATATACAAATTAAAGGCAAAGTAATTTAAAACTGGAATAGAAAACACTTTGTAAAACACTACTTTTCTTAACAGAATATTCATTCACTGTCAAGAGGATGGAATAGATGAGTTAATATGTTTTTGCATATTTAATTTCTGTGATCCTATGAGATCTGACAGTTATTAAACAAGTAATTAAGAGGCATTATGCAATTACATTTAACTTGCACTTCTATATGATGTTTAATTTAAAATGCAATTGTATCATGGTTTTCATGAGAGACAGTAGATGTGTAAACCTCAAAACAACTTCATTTTAAGACTTTTTCAAATAAAGATATGAAGCATATTTATAATTAGTTCTGTTACTGATATTTTAAAATCAAACTTTTTAATTTAGTCTAAATTTACAGTGAAAAAATCTTTCTGAATTTGAAGTTTTAAGTCTTTTATAACCTTACATGGAATTTTAGTCAGTGCCTTAGGATGTGTCTATTGAAGCTAATGGAACAGACTGTGGCATGTTTTTTCATTTAACCTGTTTTAATGATAAAAGCATTTAACTGTATTATGATGCTAGGAATCAATTCAAAAGACTATAAAAATAATTATGAAGGAATAATCTGGTTTAAAAGTCATGGGCCATTAAAATTTTCAAAGCCTTTTATAGTTTCTATTTACATTTCTTGTGATATACTCAGTATCACACAATTTTAATTGCATTTTAAAAATAATTTAGCTTATACCATGTGTCAAATTGAAGTATGACAAAAGAAATACCCATGCTAGTTCCTAAAACTCTTCAAGTATATTCCTAATTTCAGTCACCAAAGGTAATACCTCATATGTCCCAAGCGGTTTTATTTCTAGGATACCTTTCCCTTCCCTTTAATTGAAATATTATTAGTTCTCATATTTACAGTTGTACCAGCTTTAGAGCTTCTTCTCTTCAGTCCATACTTTCTCTGTCACTTCTTATCAGTGCTTCAATACTTTAATGCAAACGTTTTGCTCAAAATCTTGACTTCTCTTCCATTCTTACTGAATGAAAAGAGAGAAAGCTCATCGTCTGACCCCATATGCTCCCCAATCCCACAATCTAGACTCAACTTACTTTTAAATAGATTACCTCTGTCATATACCATGTACCCTTCTATTCTAGGAACCTGAAGTACTGAGTAATTTCAACAGACATTTAAATTTCTCCATCACTGTGCTATTGCTACCAGAGTCTGCATCTTGAAAGACCTTTCTTCCTCCTCCTCACCTTCTGCCTTTCTCAGTCTGTTAACTTTTTAGGCACATTTCATGGACTGCCATTTTCTCCACAAATCCTTTCCTTTCTATTTCTATGAGGTTTTAATTTTCATCTAATTTGTACTCTGTCAGGCTTATTCAGCCTTAGTCTATTTTACCCCCCTGTATCAGGACAAAAAGCCTCAAATCATCCAGTCTTCTTGGGTTACTGTCTACTCTAACATCTCTTACAAATTGAGAGCCTATCCTTAAAAAAAAGTTCTCTCTGGTGGCATTTAAAAATAAACAGCAGTTAGGAAAAAAAAAAATCATCCCTCTCCTAAATATTCATTAGGAATTTTGTGGACAATATGGAGAGATATTTGATTTCCCTGGTCAAATTTACTCCAAATCTTTCATCAGTTCCTTAACCTGACTAATTAACTCAATGCCTCCCTGTATGAACAAAGTCCTTCCTAAACTATTTCCACAAGGCCACTACCTCATGGCAACTGATTTTAGGATATTTCATAAAGTTTTTATGACAATACAGAAAGAATGACATAGTAACATAGAATAAGAAAAAAGATTAATATTGAAAACTAGATACCCTTCTTCCTAAAGCCCCTTAATTTTAGGTTCCTTTTTATTTTTAAACACAGGTCTCTCAGGTGCTCTGGTCTTCATCTAGGAAGTTGTCCTGCCTTTTCTCTACTTCCTGGTATCCAAAATCTCTCAAGAGTAGATAGGAAAAATCCACAAGTAGCTTCTTTTTTTTTAAATATCCATTTTTAAAAGGTCCAGTAATATGTTTATTTAACCAAGAGCTTCCTCTCCCTCTGACTTAAGTTAATGTTCTTTAAAGTTTTGACATTGGAAACCAATTATTTTTCTTAATTTCTCTACCTGATACAGTGCTATGACATGACCCCTTGGTATTTTTTAACACTTTGTGAAAACATTAAGAAAATGTGTGGGGAAATAGTATACATTTTCAAATGCAATCCAACATAAGGACCATATACATCAATGAAACAAATAGCAGCAGACATTTAGAAATGATCCTATAATCATCTTAATTCTCCATCACTTAAGAATTGGTAGTGAGACAATGTGACTAAAGAAAATGGTGATGATCTAGCCTGGATTCTACTTCGTTTTTCCTTATTTTGCTCCTATTTTATGTACTCTCCTCTAATTTGGGGTCTCTGCCTCTTACTTTAGGACCCTTATTACTAATTATAAGATAGAGAGATCTATTCATCAAAGTGACCAATGTTTGAATCCCTGCCGTTACAAGGTGGCAAAAGGAATGAAATAAACTTATACTTTAGGGATTGAATCATGTACCCACAAAGGACATGTTCAAATCTTAATCTGAGTTGTTTGGGTGTGAACCCATTAGTAAATAAGATATTTTGAAGTTGTTGTTATTTGTAAAGGTGTAGCCATGTTGAATCAGGGTAGGTCTTACTATTTATGACTGAAAGTCTAATAAAGAGAAGAAATTTGGACAGAGTCATTAAGTAGAAGCCAGAAACTGATAGAAGTCAAAAATCAGTGAAAGCCACAAGAGGGGACCAAAGACATCACCGTGTGATAGAGGCAGTGATGCAAGTCATTGAACCCCAAAGATTGCAGCAATTCATCTCCAGAATGTTCCAGAATCCAAAAGGTAGCAGGTCTTGCCAAACACTTGATTTGGCATTTCTGACCTGTAAAACCAGGAACCAGTAAGTTCTTGTTTTTCAAGGAAACCTATTGCGTGGTATTTGTCATAGCAGCTCTGGAAAACTATGATAACATGAAAATATCACCACAAAAATTAGTTTCCATTCAAATATCCACACATACCCACATACCCGCCCATTGGGTACACGTACTTATCAATGGAAGTGCATTTTTAGTTTGATCTCTTGCTAATTTTTGGATGCTGCAAATAACTCATGGTAAAATGCAAATATCTCATTAAAAATGAAGTTGTATATCTCTTGGCAAAGAAGGAGATTTTCATGAAGTCAATAAAGTTACATTGTGAGTAAAATTGTCACTAAAAACCAATGGATACTTTGGATTTGGTAGACTTTACCAATTTAAAATTGAAAGAACTATTTAAAAGGATGAAAAAGATGTTGTGAAAAAGAAAGATTTAAATATCAACTGATGATGAGATTTCTGTGAAAAAACAGATGAATCCTTTAATTAGTTCTGTATTCAAATTACCATTTTTAATCATTTTTCTTTAGAGGCCAAACATGAAGTGAAGATTATCACATTGTGTTATCCTAAAGCAATGATATGATAATCAAGCAAATAAAAGATTAACATTTGAATCATGTTTCTTCCTTCTAAAATTAACTACTTTCTGTTGTAAAACTGAATGAGAGTTCTCAGGTAGGGAGGCAAGTGTTAGTGCAATATTATGAAGAAGCAAAGGCAACAAGAAAGGAAAGGAAGGAAGGGAGGGAGGGAGGAAAGGAAAGGACTTATATTAACTAATGATTTATAATTAAGTATTTAAATTACTACTTGCCATATGCAACTTTAGAAGTCATTGCCTGTAAAGAGAGAAATTTGTCAGAATAAGCTCTTTCTCTAGGCAAATATTTCGTATACTCCAAGTTGCATGGACACTTTGTATTGTTTCTACCTTACAGAAAATAAACACATCATGATTAAAACTGTCACATTCACTACTCAAAAAGGATGGCTGCAACAGAATCGTGTATATTAAAGAAAAATAATGTATGTAGATTTATGAGTACAGTGCCTGATACTTAGCAGGAATTCAAACATTTTATTTCACTGTCTCTTGAAGATGGCAGAAGACTGAATAGTACCTACTTGTTCTCACTAATAAATAGATTACAACATAGGTAAATTTTAAGCCTTTGACTATTCATGAGCATGGAGATCAATTGTTCTTCCATTTCCTACCACTTTCCTATTCCTGTACTCTCAATTTTCAGAGGAGGAAACTTAAAAATTTAACTTTATTAGTCTCTCATCATTGCTTTTCAACTTTTGACCTCTAATTTCACTTCTATATATATACTTTCTATTTCTTTCTAATATAATTAATTAGAACAATTTTTGTACATCTTTTTCACCGGATTCATTTTTATATGATATAATTTTATTTAAGCACAAATATGCGGCCACCCCTCGGGCTGAAGTGTGGTTTGCTGGCCTGGCAGGGGAACAGCCGCGGTAGGCCTAATTCTGCTGCCCCCATAATAGGGTGGCTGGTCGGACTCACCGCCACCCCTGAAGGGAGCTCGGCATGGGCGCAGAGTGCCCTCGGGTCTCCCCTTCTTGGCAGTCATGCTTGCGCGGCCGCCCCTCCTCCCAGATAGCGCCACACGATGCCTTTTTTCTCCCTGCGCAGGCGCGGGGCGGAAAAATCCAGTCTGCCCTTTTCCCTCCCCCCGACAGCAGCAACAGCCAGGCATGGGCGGAAAAATCCAGTCTGCCCTTTTCCCTGCCCCCGACAGCAACAGCCAGGTGTGGGCGGAAAAATCCAGCCCGCCCTTTTCCCTTCCCCCGACAGCAGCAACAGCCAGGCGTGGGCGGGAAACTCAAGTCTGCCCTCTACCCCAGCAACAGCAGCCACCAATCACTAAACCCTGCCACTTCCTCCAGCAACAGCAACAGCCAATCCCTAATCACCACCCCTCCCCCGTCCAGTACCTCCCACTGACCTTTCTCCGACAACCAATCAGAACAGGGCGTGGCTTCGACCAATCAGCCTTCCCCAGCCCCTATAAAACTGTTGCCTCTCCCTCAATAAAGTGGACTTGCGTGTTTACCTTGTCTCTGCGGTAGTTCTTCTGCCGTGCGCCCTCCAGTCCTGAGAGCCCCCGACAAGGGCCTGGCCTCCCTTGTCCCCAGTTCGTCGCCTGCTTCTCCGGGCGACCCCCTGGTCGCCGGCTTCGCCGGGCGACCCCGTCAGCCGAACCGCGCAACCCCTGTGAGACTGACCCCTCGTCTGCTGCCGGATCGACCCCTCGTCCCGAGCGGGACCGACCCCTCGTCCCGAGCGGGACCGATCCCTCGTCCCGAGCTGGACCGACCCCTCGTCCCGAGCTGGACCGACCCCTCGTCCGCAGCCAGACCCCACCTCTACCGACCGAGCAAGCCACCGCACAAATATGTCATTTTATTAATTTGTTTAAACAATTACTTTGACAGACAAATAGCAGATTGGGAACTGAAGCATTTATGTACATTAAAAAATGTAATGGGGTCTACTTAAAATATATACTCATACTACAAAGAATAAAATTTTAAGAGAATAATTAATAAAATTAAAAATCTCTCTCTATATGTGTATATTCATTTCTATAGAAAAGCTATAACTATGTACAGTGTCAACATTCATGTAATTTTGGTTTTGCACAATTTTCTCTGCAAAAAGTAAAAGGAAACAAATAATTTGTGTCTTCCCATTCCCACAGTTATTTTTAGCCAAGAGTCACAAACAAACATTGCTATCAGAATGCTGAGTTTTTTCAAAGCAGAAAATGCTTCTTTAAGGTGCAAGCCATATACAACGAATATGCTTGATAAACATGATTGCCTAGTCAAAATTGTATTCTGCCAGAAAATAACTGTGTTTAATATGGCTACCCAATTGAAAACAGTTGCAGGCTGCATCAAGGAAAATTATAAATATCTGACATCACTTGGAATGCTTTTGATTATGTTTGTAGCAACATTTTTATAGAATTTAAACTGCATCAAAAATGCTGACAAAATCAACATTTTATATTATCAACAAAATTATAATACTGTTCTCTGACAAAATATGATAGATGAGCACATTTATTTAATATATGTTTTGAGTCAATGGGTTTCTTTTTAAAATTATATAGCTACATCTTATTTCCAGTTATTCTTAAAAACATTAAGTTAAAGTCATTTTTTACTTTGATAGAGGGAAAAGTGATTTTAGGAAATGGTTTTCAGTCAAATTATTTTAGCTAGATATGTAAAACTCCATTCCTATAGGTTTCAGATGATTAAACTTTTTCCCCCCGTTTAGTCTGAGAGAAACTAGAAAATGGGCTGCTATTTTCCTCTTTCCAGCATATGAGCCAAGATGAAAACTTCTTTTTCCCCTTGGTGTCTATTTACCTTGAATTTTATAATGATGGATTGTTTTAAAAATATTGAATAGCCTTCTCTGTCAGTAGTCTGACAGCTGTCAGGATTTTTGTTCTTGCATCTGATGTTACCGGATGGCTCCAGTGGGGTCTCTGTCCTCATGTCTGCACCTCTGTGGGCCTCTGTGTGTACGTTGGTATCTCGATGGAAGCAGTAGCCTATCCCCTGGGCTATGTAAACAAAATCATGAAACACTATTTCCTTCTCTTTGCCAACCCTTTGGCCTTTAAAGCAGGAAACTTTTACTTCCTAAGTATATGAGTTTCACGGATTCTCTACAGGTGGATGGAATTGAATCGAGTCTTTACATTACAGGAATAAATCACCTGGAAATGCTTGAGCCCTGAGATTCGTTCATCAGAAGAAAATGTAAAGCAGCAGGTTGGTTCGTAATAAGAGGTTTGGGCATAGTCAAAGAATCTATCACAGAAATCTACTACCTGGAATATTTGGGGGGTTTTATGTTTGAACCACGCTTCCTAATATCAGAGAGTACACATAGTTTTAATATGGATAGTTTCATTCTTTCATTCTGGTAATATACAGGAATAGAAAACACTATTAGTTAACAAATCATAAGTCCTCTATTATTTAAAATGTCTTTCTTTTTCTTCCTGTTTTACGCACGACTTCTCTCTTCTCAGTTTACCTTATTAACCCATTTCTTCACGACCCATTCAACACTTCTAGGCATTGTCTAAAAGAGGGTCCTTGACTATGTTATCAAACATACCATATTTCAGACAACTAATAGATAAGCATTGGCTGAAAATTTATTATAACTGTCCATTATACCTTTATAGGTAGGAAATATTTTGATTTAAATTAATAAAAATACATCATTAGAGGCCTGTTGTGATGTGAAATACATTAATCATCCTCATGCTCTCACATATAGCAATCATATAATAATAAAATTAGGGAATATTTAAAAATAAGTTACTAGATGGCACTGAAACTAACTAAAAATAGGCAGAAATTGAGAAAATGAGACCTTTCTAAAAAAAGGAATGCTTTGGGTCTTAATTAGTTTGTAGCTTTTTAAATTCACCTGTTTGTAGCATTTCTACTCCTCAATCAGGACAGTTAAAAGCTGCAGTCTCACTTGTTTGAGGTGTCAGAGGAGCATGGAGAGAGTAGAGTGTGTGAAAAGAATAAATAAAATCAAAACAAAAAGAAACTAGAAAGGCAAAATTATAGAAGAAAGGGAGCCACAGAGTGGTTTAAGTCCAAAATTTGTTTATAAACTTTGTTCAAATCATTGTTTAACTACTGAATCATGTATGTGAAGAGGATTCCAGGGTATCTAGTGAAAATAGCAACTGGAATCTGGGAAAGCTGAATAAAGATTTCTGCTGTACCCCATTCCAGAGAAAACAGATTTGGAAAATAAAGTCCAGATAAATTAGTAGGCTCCTAGAAAAAAAAATTTTCAACTTTTTTCAAAGCAATGCAATTAAACTCAGTGTATATACAATGTACTAATCAAATTGTCAGTTGCAAAACAAGAAATTATCAGCTGTAAAAATGAAACCAGAAAATACAGCCCTTACTATCAGACATATAAAAGAAACAGGACAATAGAGATAGCCCAGACACATAGAAAAAATATGTAGAGACAGACTCCCAGATGACCCGCTATTTGAAAATAGCAAAAAAGTCCTCTGAAACAACTATTTTAAATGTGTTCAAGAACTAAAGTAAGATATGGTCATAATGAATTTAGAGATGAAGACTTGCAGAGAAATAACAATTATTGAAAAAAACACAAATGGAAATTTTAGAATTTAAAAGCACAATTAGTAAAAGGAAAATTTTAGTCAATGGCCTAAATAGCAATGTTTACAGTACAAAACAATTTAGTCTGAAGACTTGGAGAAATTGGGGCAAATTATCCAATCTGAACAATAAAGACTAATGACCAATGGGACAAAATCAAGAGGTCTAATATTTACGTAATTGGAAGCACAGAAGATGAGAGAGAAAATAGAACAGAAAAAAATATCTGGAAAAAAATAGCAGAAATTTTTTTCCAAATTTGGTGTAAAATTTTGATGAACAGTTTGAAGAAGTAAAGGGAACACAAAACAAGATAAATACAAGGGAAATCAAACACAAATCTAAGCATTTCATGGCAAAACTGTTAAGATGTAAGGAAAAGAAAGCAGGCAGTGAATATTACAAATAAAAATAATGATAAAATAAGACTGATTTTCTTGTGGGAAACAGATATAGGCCAAGAGGTAAATGAAGTAAATCTTTAAAGTGCTGAAAGAAGGTAAAGTCAAAATTATCAACCCAGAAATCTGTATATAGTAATTCTATTCATTAAAAATGAAGGCTAAATAAAGACATTTTCAGATAAAAGAAAACTGCAAAAAATTACTTACCAGAAGGCCTGCACTACCAAAAAAGTTGCTAATGATAGTCTATAGGATAAAGTGAAATAACATAACATGGAAACTTAGATATACAGGAAGAAAAGAAATATCCAGGAAATAGTATATATGTGGAGGAAAAGATAGAGATAGATATATGATAGATGATAGATGATAGATATTTCTAATGTGTAAAAAAGATGATTGCTTAAAGTAAAAATCATTACACAAAATCTGAGGTTTATAACAACAATAGCACAAAGAATGCTGTGGTAATTGAAATGATACTGTTTCAAGGTTCATATATTCTAAACAAAATAGTAAAATTATTAACTCTAAGTAGATCACCATGAGTTAAGGATACATATTGACATCCCAGGACTCAGTCACTTAAACTAATTACCACAATAAAAGTAGGACATAAGGGATGGAGGAACAAAAATCAGATGAGACAAAGAAAAACAAAGGGTAAAGGAAGACTTAAATTCAATCATTCCAATAATTCTATTAATTAGACTTAGTACTCCAATTAAAAGTCAAGAATTGCCAGACCTTATTAAAACAAAATGCAAAAGCCCCAACTATATGTTCTCTGTAAAGCATACACTTTAAATAGAAAGATACACAAATGTTCAAAATAAACGGTGGAAAAATATGTACCAAGAAAACACTAATTATATATAAGCTGGAGTTATATTATTACTACTAGACTATGTATTCTTCAATACAAGAACTATCTCCAAAAATAAAGAGGGAAATACAAAAATGTTAAAAGGAGCTACTAATCAGTAAGATTAAACAATTATACATGAAACAAAAGAAAAAAAGGACAAAAGTAAAGGAGAAATAGTAAAAAAAAAAAATACAAATTCACAAAGTTAGCATTTTAGCACAACTTTCTCAGTGATTACTAGGACATTAAACCAAAAAAATCCATAAGGTTATAAAAGATACAAAAAGCCCAGTCAACTATCTTGACATTATTGGCATTTCAAAATATTATAACCAACAATTAGAGAATATAGATTCTATAACATGCACACAAAATATTCACAAAAATAGAATATATGCTGAACCATGATTTTCTCAATAAATGTAAAATAACTGAAATATTAGAAAATGTATTTTTAAACAACAATGGAATTAAATCACAGTCAATAGCAGTATTTTATATAGAAAATCCCCAAAAATGAGATTTTAGAAATATCCATATTAGTTTCTTAGGGCTGCCATAACAAAATGCCACAAACTTGATAGCTTAAAACAAGATAAATTCATTATCTCACAGTTCTGGAGACTGGAAGTCTGAAATCAAGTATTAGCTGAACCATGGTCTTTCTGAAGGCTTTAGGGGAGGAAGCCTTCTTTGCCTTTTCCTAGTTTGTGGTGGCACCTTTCAAGCCTTGGTGTTCCATGGCTTGTAGCTGCATAACTCTAGTCTCTGTCACAGTCTTCACATGACTCTTTCCTTTGGGTCTCTGTTTCTCTTCTGCCCTCTTATAAGGACACCAACCTTATTGGATTAAGAACCCAACCTACTTCAGTATGATCTCATCTCAGGTAATCAAATCTGCAGTGACACTACTGCCAAATAGTCCCTTTGTGAGGTACTGGTGATTATGACTTCAACATATCTTTAGGGGGATAAAATTGAACCCATAACAACATCCAAAGCATTTCTAACAAATTTTAAGTTTTAAAAGCTTATATTCAAAAACACAGTCTTAAAATATTTCTTTAAAGATCTTTCATAGAGAGATGGGGGAAAGAAAGTAAAAAACAAGGGGTTCTCTCTTCTTTCTATGGGGTCAGTGGTAATGTATCACCTTTCATTCTGATTTTATTTATTTGTGTCTTCTCTCTCTTTTGTCAGTCTATCTAAGGTTTTATCTGTTTTATTGGTCTTCTGAAGGAACCAACTTTTGGATTTTTTATTCTCCTTGTTGTTTTTTGTTCTAGATTTCATTTATATCTGGTTTGATCTTTACTATTTCTTTCCTTCAACTTGCATTGGGATTAGTTTGCTGTTCTTTTTCTAGTTTTTCCAGGTGTGCAATTAGATCTTCAATTTTAGCTTTTTCTTCTTTCATAAGGTAAACAATCATGGCTAGAAATTTCCTTCTCATCACTGCCTTTGCAGTGCCCCATAGGTTTTGATATGTTGTGTTCTCATTTTTATTCATCTCAAGATATTTGCTGAAATCTTTTGCAATTTCTTCTTTGACCCACTGATTATTTAAGAGTGTTTTTTAATATCCATATATTAATGAATATCCCTATTTGTGTATATTGATTCCCAGCTTCATTCTGTTATGATTAGAGAATGTGATGTCCCTTTTATTAGAATATAATGACATTTTTCATCCATTGAAATAGTTTTGCTTTTGAAATCTTTTTTTTCCCAATATTAGTATTTCTATACCAGCTCTTTTTTTTGGTTACTATTTGCATGGAATATCTTTTTACAACCTTTTACTTTTAACCTGATTGTGTCCTTACATCTAAGGTGAGTCTCTTGTAGACAACATATAGATGCCTTATATTTTTTCATCCATTCTGTCAGTCAATGTCTTTTGATTGGGGAGTTCAAGCAGTCCATAGTCAATGTTATTATTGTAAAAGCATTATTTACAGTGGCCATAAAGGAATTATCTACAGAATAATTCCTACATTAATAATATATTTTATTAGTGTGGTGCATTTGCTACAAATGATGAATATATTTTAAAGCATTGCCACAAAATGAGGATTATAATTTACACTGTAGTTTATGCTCTTTCCTGCACATTTCTCTAAGTTACGGCAAGGTATATAATGGCTTGTATCTGTCTTTGCAGTGTCATTCAGAAAAATTCCTAAGTTGGAAAAACGCCTCCCTTATATACCTGTTTTTCTTTCCCTCTCCTCTCAGAAACTCCAGTGGCCACTACCACCACATGAATAAGTTTTTGATTTTTAGAATCACAATAAATCTATAGTAGAGTACCAGTGAGTCCATCGTTCAACCCCCAATCCTGAGGAAACTGGGAAGGTGATGCCAATCCCACCTCTAATTGAAAGGGGGCTTAAAGCCCTTGGGGCAGATGGATGGGACTATCTTGTGTGCAGATATAAAATTTCCCTGTCCTTGGGGAAGTTGTTGTCCATCATCATCTCCTTGTTTGTTGTCCTGGGAGAGTCAAATAAACTGGAGAGTAGGTGTTGCCACTCTGTTTAGATTCAGTGGCAGTTGGACAGTCCAAAGATTTAAGTTTCTTGGACATACACTTATCAACTATACAACTAACTATAGGATAGCCATATGTAGGGAAACCACAATGAGTCCAACTCTTTCACTCTGGGGAGCATAAATTCCAAAGTGGGATCCTCTGGCAGGGCATGAAATTCCTGAGCTGTCTGCCCTGCTTCTGGTGTCTGCATGTCTCTAGACCCTCAGGAGCCCCAGTATTTGAGGCAATAGTTACTTTGGCAGTCAATGAGATCCTGCTGAGATGTGCATAAGTGTAACCTCTAGAATGACCTAAAAACTCACTTTGAGGTCTCTTAGCTATATAAACTCATTACTCTTTACTTTTTCCCTCTTTTGATTAATGTCTTTTTCCAGTTGCATTGCTAGTTAGTACTTGGTAGTAATCTCTTGGTATCAGGGAGGCTCACCCCTGGGAGTCATGTCCCTTGCTGAGGGGGAGGTAATGCATTTATATGCTGGGTTTGGCTTAGTGAAAGATCATATTTGAGCAACATGGAGGTTCTCAGGAGGTAACTCCTAGGCACCGTATAATACTAGGCTAAGTTTATATTTCAAAAGTAAAGGTACATAAGAACAGTCAATATCAATTACCCATCAGTGAATCACCCTCCTTCACTTTTCACTGTCCCTGTACTCAGGGGATTCTTGGTGTTCCATTAGAGAATGTGGCAGAGCTCCCTAGGATAGGAATTCAATATTCTTTCAGTTATTGTGTGAATCTCCACCCACCATTACAATGTACCATGAACACTTGAAAACATTTATATGCCTTACAGGTATGCCCAGATGAACCTCTTTCTATGTATTGCCCATCCCTAATACCCACACCAATGATCCCCCCCTATCAAAGTTGTAACCTTTTTGTGACTCAAAACTTTTTCAAAAATGAAGCCAATAAATAATGAAATATGATTAATAAGAAAATGAAATAATGATGGTTTTTAAAAAATAAAATATTAAAACAAAACAAAATTCAGAGTAGTAAAAAATAATGAGAAACAATTTTTTACATTATATCTTTCATCACTGTAAGATCTGTTGTCTTGTATGTACAGTGACATTTTCTTCCATTTATTTTCCCCAGTGTCTTTTTTTTTTTTTCATTTTGTCTTCAAAAAAGCTTTAGGTTACAGAAAAGTCAAGTACAGAGTATAGGAGATTCCTATATACCCAACATCCTCTCCATTTTCCCCTTTTCTCTATTAATGACATTTTACATGTGGATGCCATATTTGTTACATTTGATGTATAAATATTGAAACACAGCTACTAACCATGGTCAATGATTTACACTGCGGTTTACATTTTTGACCATGCACTTTTATAAATTTTGATGAAATTTAACTTGGCCTGTGTCTGTTATTGCAAGATCATGTAATATAATTCCATGGCCCTGAAAATGTCCCATGTTCCATTCTATTCCTCCCTCCCCCTCCCTTCATGACCCACAGCAAGCACCAAGCTTCAGTCCTTGATGAACAAGATTCATGGTTACTTGCAACAACATTGAGGGATTGACATACTCGCCTGTCCTCCCCAATTAAGCACTGCCTGTGATCACAAAAGACTCCTGCCCTCTATTTGAGAACATAATAGGACTCCATAGGATGGGAGTCCAACACCTTCCTGCTTGTTATGTGGTTCTCACCCACTAAAACAACCCACTGTGACAAGATGAACACTCACACTCTCCATAGAAGCCTGTCCCAGATATGAACTATCCTGCATATTCCCCACCTCCAACACCTTAATCCAGTAACCCTCCCTTGTCATATTTGTCAAAAGAACATTCTCAGCGTTGTAGTTTCAACCACACACTCACAAATCCCCAGAGTTCACCACTCTCTGTCTTAACACTCCCCCCAGTTCCATGGACAACCCAACCTACACTCCCCAACTTACCCACCTCACAAGCTAGCACTGTCCAACCCAATACCATCACTGCACCACTGTAATGCTCATCCACTGCACAACTACACCCTTCCACCTTATCATAAATTTTGCCCATATGAGCATAGGCTCACAATCTTCACCCTTTCTGTCTCTTGTAAACCTATCTTTCAGACTCTAGCTCTGTAAGTCTGCTCAATTTGCTTAATTCATATCAGTGAGGTCATGTAATATTTGTCCTTCAGTGCTGGCTTGCTTCACTCAACATAATGTCTTCAAGATTCATCTGTGTTATCCCATTTGTTAATTCTACATTCCTTCTTACAACTGAGTAATATTATATTGTGTGTATCTACCACAATTTGTATGTTACCCAGAAGAGCTGAGAGCAGTGACACAAATAGACTTTTGCACACTGATGTTCATAGCAGCATTATTCATGATAACCAAAAGTTGGAAACAACCCAGGAGTCCATCAACTGATGAATGGATAAACAAATCAAGGAGTATACATATGATGGAATATTATGCATTGGTAAGAAAAAATTAAGTCATGAAACATATGACAACATGGGTAAACCTAGAGGACAGTATGCTGTGTGAAGCAAGCCAGACATAAAAGGACAAATACTGTATGATTGCCTTATTATGGATTAAACATATTATTTGAAATATAAATACATTATGTGAAATATGAATATGAGTAGGCTTACATATAGAAGACTATTTTCCTTTGAAGCTGAACAAAAGTAAGTTAATAATACAAATTATTTTTGTCAGGCAAAACAATATACTATGTGAAGGAGACCCAACCTAGTGCACTTCATATTACATGATTCCATTTGTATAAAAATTTAAATGTAAATCAATTTATAAAGCTGAAATTAGATTAGTGGTTATATAAGGCCGAGAAAGGAATGCTGGAGGGTGTGGGATCTTACTTTTTGGAGTAATGAAATTGTTCTAAATTTTTTGAGATGATGAATATACAACATTGTGATTATAGTAAAAGCCATTGATTACACACTGTGGATAGATCATATGGTATGTGAATGTATCTCAATAAAACTTCTTAATAAAAAAATAAATAATTGTGCAAGAACAGCCAGAAACAGATGGTATGTACAGCAGGAGAAGCAGAGAGAGATTGATATGTGAGAAATTTTCTTGTTTGTTTTTTGTTTATTATTATTATTGAAATAATGAAAATGATCTAATAATGATTGAAATGCTGAACTCAAAACTTAGTGATCATACCAAATACCATTGACTGTACAATTTGAATGAATTGTATGTCTTATTAGTATGTATTAATAAAATAGATTTATTTAAAAAAACTTATGAACCTAAAAACAAAAACAAGGGGCGGGGGAGCAGATGTACCTCAATGGTTGAGTGCCTGTTTCCCATTGAACCTGGTGCAATGCCCAATATCTTCTTTTAAAAAAAGAAAAGAAAAGACAAGGGAAGGATGATATCATAGACTTGGTGATTTAAGATATACACTGAAAAAAATCTTGCCAGAGATTCAGTGAGTAAAAGGACAATTCCCATGTGCTTAGAACTCTGGATGTCATTTTGGAGACTGTAGATCCAAAAATGCTTAATCAAAGACAGAGAAATATATCAGGTTTGAAGCTTCTGTCCCAACTCATGGGTCCATGCCCTCTCTGTCACTCGGTCCTGTGCAGCTTGGGGAGTTGCTCAGAGGCACTGGCTATGATTGTTCCCACCTCCCTGCAGACACAGCACAATAGAACCCTATGCATATTCAGGCAAAGGGACCCAAGTCCTCAAGACCCAGGGCAGAACACAAACCCCTGAGGAGTGCAACATACAAAAGTACGTCCAGGAAGAAAAAGCAGGAAGAGACTAAGATAAAACTGCAGCTAGAAAAATGCTGTGCACTCCATATCCATTTTCTGTTGACTGCACCAGCTAAACGCAAATTGGGCTTTTCTGGAGTTACCCATCATTGTGCATTGACCCCATCTAGCTCCTCAAGGACAGACATCCTAACAGGAAAGCAACCCAAAATTGCGGCGGGGGTGGGGTGGGGAAATAAACTGAACTTCTGTAAGAGAGGAGGGTCTCAGAACTGAAAAGAGTAAGGATAAAAGAGCACTGAGTGAGGGAGAGAATTTAAACAAATCCTAGGAGTTGGGGAGAAAATTCTACACAAGCACAAGCTGAATATATCAAAAGTCTGCTATAATGTGGACCATTGACCATGAGGTGCAGCGATGCCCAGAGATGTACTTACCAAATGCAATGGATGTGTCATGATGATGGGAGAGAGTGTTGCTGTGGGGGGAGTGGGGGGGTGGCGGTGGTGGGGTTGAATGGGACTTCATATTTTTTGAATGTAATGTTAAAAAAAAATGAATAAAAAAAATATAAAAAAATAAAACTTAAAAAAAAAAAAGTCTGGGAAAGGAAGAAAGGAAAGGAAGTTTTCTCCTAGAGGTGAAATAACTATGCAAATATTGCAATCTGAAAAATTATACCACATATGGAGAGCAAGAAGCAGACTAAGAAGAACTGAGATAGACAACACCCTACAATTGCAGACAAGACAGTTCCATCCTTTTGTCCCATGGGATCTAAGGTCTCTCTCAATCAGAAACTGAATGAGCATTACTATCCCCAACCTCAAGATTGAGGAATCAACAAACATAAGGGAGGAATGCAACTATGCACTACAGTATACTTATAATTATCCTAGCAATGGAAGAACTTGTAACATTGATATAAAGACAGTGGCCACCATAAGTTCTGAGGGAAGGGAGAGGGAAGAATGTGTGTAACATCAGGGATTTTCAGGATATTGGAATTGTCCTGAATGACACTGCAATGATGGATACAAGTCATTATGCATTTTGTCAAAACCTATAAAATTGTGCAGTGCAAAGTGTAAACTAAAAGGTAAACTATAGATCAAGGTAAATAGCAATGCTTCAATATGTGTTCATCAATTTTAACAAATGTGCCATACTAATGAAAGATATTTTTAATTCGGGAAATTGTATGAGGGAGAGAGAATGGGATATATGGGAATCCCCTATTTTTTTATGTAACATTGAGTTAATCTAAAGCTTCTTTAAAAATAAAAATATATATATTAAAAATGAAGGTAAGATTAAAATATTAAAGAGAAACTGAAAGAATTCATCAACAAGAGAGCTGACCAACAATAATTTCTAAAGAGAGCTCTGCTAGTTGAAAGGCAAAGACAGGAGAGAATGGCCTGGGACACTGTGAAGAAATAAATATTATTAGCATGGGTAACTAATAGAATAAGTGCAAAACTCAATAGTAATGCATCTTCAATATAAAAGATAATCATTATAATTCCTGTAAGAGTGAGAATATAATTGAATAAGAAGAAAGCATAGTTCCTGATAATGGACATGAAAATATAAAGTGGTAAAGTTTAAGAAAATAAAGATGGGAAACAGAGGAATATGGGAGGAGAGAACATGTAAGGTATTGAACTTGGTATCTTTTTAAATTATAAATGTAGATTGTGTAATACAAACCACAGATTAACCACAAAGAATGTATTTTAAAGACATACAGAAATAGAAATGAGGAACGGACCAGGCATACACATCACAAAAGATCAATTATACAGAAAAAGAGGTTTTAATAAAGGAAAAGAGAGACAAATAAAGATAAAACATATAAAGACTAAAGAACAAAATGCCTGAAGTACTACCTTGAAAATACTATCCCTGAATGTTAATGGAATAACTCCCCAATCAAAAGCACAGATGGATAAAAAAGAGTGATTCAATTATATGCTGCTTAAAAGAGACTCACCTTAGAACCAAAGACACAAATAAGGTGAAAATGAAAGAAGGAAAAAAAAATATTCCATGCAAACATTAACCAAAACAAAACAAAATAACAATTGGTGTAGCTATAAGAAGAGTAAGAAGAGCTGAGAAAATCTGATCCATAATACATAAGATCTTCTGATGTTCTACAATAAGTTGGAATGAGCATCAAAGAAGTGTCTTAACATAAACCCAATCAACAACAACAGCCTAGACAAGACGGAGAAATAGATATTATGAGTTAACTCATTAAGATATGTGGATGTCTAGGCATCAGCAAAAAATTACAAATCATACTGTCCTGGTTTGAGTCTTTTGTGGACCCCAGAAAATCCTGTTTTAGAGCAAACCAAATACACCCCTGTGCCTCTAAACCATTGTGGATATGGTCATTTGATTAGCTTCAGTGATGGGAACTTTTGATTAGGTCCTTTTTGATTAGCTAGCTTCATTTAAAGGACCTTTAATTATTGTGTGATATAAGATGGGTCATAATCCTCTCTGGAGTCTTATAAAACTAAGGAAAGGGGAGAGGAAGAGTTGTCTCTTTTATCCTATCACAAAATAGGTAACTCCAGGATTTTCTATAGCAAAAAGAAAGAGATAGAAACCCTGAAAGGCTGAGAGAGAGATTTCAGAGGCTAGATCAGCAGAGCAGCAAGAAGCTGAAGAGACAAGGTCAAGGAAGAGATAAGCCATTTACCTAATTGCCCATGGCTGAGCTTGGCAAGGAATTGAACCTAGAGGAGAAAGCAGAGATTTGTCATTAGCAAACTAAAACACACTTTAAGAAACAGGAAGATATGGCTAAATCAAAAGAACAAATTTAAACTTCAGAGAATACTCAGAAGTTGGAAAAAGCAATCAAAGAAGTTCCAAAAATGTCTAAATCAATTCAAGAACATGAAGAAAATAAGGGCAAAGAGAAAAAATATGTTAAGAAGACTTTGTGTGAATAAGAATAATTTGAAGGTATAAAATAAACATAACAGAAATTATGGGAATGGAAAGCCCTATAGCACAAATTAAAAATATAGTAGCTATATACAACAGCTGATTTAAACAGACAGAAGAAAGAATAAGTGAACAAGAAGACAGGACAATTGAAATTTTACAGTCAAACAACAGATGGAGAAAAAAAGAAAAAAATGAGCAGTGTCTCAGGGATTTCAGTGACAGGATGAAACATACAAAAATATATGTCATGGTTGTCTTAGAGGGCAAAGAGATGGGAAAGGGGACAGGAAGAATATTTGAGGAAATAATGGCTGAATATTTCCAAGCCCTTTTGAGAAGCATAAATATATATATTCAAGAAGTATAATATATCCCAAACACAACGAAATCTTAATAAATATATTCAGACACAAAATAATATGAATGTCAAATTCCAAATATAGAGAATTCTGAGAGTAGCAAAAGAAAAGTGACTCATCACATACAGTGATTCTCAACAAGACTAAGTGCCAACCGTGGAGGTAAAAAGGCACTGATATGATATCTGTAAATTATTGAAAGAGAAAAATTGCCAACCTGAAGTATCTGGCTAAACTAAATTTTAAAATGAGGAAAAGAGCTGATATAGATATAATATCATAAAAATAGACTATAAGTCAAAAGCTGTTACAAGACATTGAGAAGGACTCTATATATTGATAAAAGTGGCAATCCACCAAGAATAAATAAAAATCATAAATATTTATGCACCTAATCACAATGCCCCAAAATATATGGGGCAAACACTGGTGAAACAGAAGGGAGAAATGGACACCTCTACAATAGTAATTGGAGACTTCAATATGCCACTCTCTTCAATAGATAGACCATCTAGATAGATGATCAATAAGGAAACAGACAACTTGAATAATATGAGAAATGACCTAAAGCTAACAGACATTTATAGAACATTGCACTCACAAACAGCAAGATGTATATTCTACTCAAATGCACACGGATCATTTTCTAGGTTAGGCCTCATGGTAGGTCAAAAAGTGTGTCAGGAAATTTTAAAAGATTGGAATTATACTAAGCATCTTCACTGACCATAATGAAATGAAGCTGGAAATCAATGACAAGTAAAGAAATGGAAAATTCACAAATACGTGGAAGCTAAATAAAATAATCTTAAACAGTCAGTGGGTTAAAGAATAAATTTCAAGGGAAATCAGTAAGTCTCTCAAGAGGAATGAAAATGGAACAGAACATATCAGAACTCAGGATGGGTTGAAGATAGTAATGAGAGGAATATTTATGGCCCTAACACTTACATTAAAAAAAAAGAAAGAGCTAAAACATGAACTAACTGCACACCAGTAAGGACTAAAGAAAAAATAGCAAACTAATCTCAAACAAAGCCAAAGGAAAGAAATTAAAAAAAAGAGTCAAATTAAATGAAATTGAGAATAAATAATAAATACAATGGAAAGACTTACCAAAAGAAAAATTTAGTTCTATGAAAAGATGAATAAAAAACAAGATTGAAGCTAATAAATAAAATCAGAAATGGAAGGGGGGGGGCTTCACCATTGACCCTATGAAATGAAAAATGATCAATAGGGTACTGTGGAAAACTGTATGCCAATAAGCTGAAATGGATGAATTTTTAGAAACACATGAAACCCTACACTGATGAAAGAAAAAATCGAAGATCTCAACAGAGCAATCACAAGTAGTGAGATTGACTCAGTCATCAAAAACCTCTGAACAAAGAAAAGCCAAATATAAGATAGCTTCACAGGTTAATTGTACTAATTATTCAGAAAAGAACTATTTCTAATCCTTCTTAAATTCTTCTAAAATGTTGACAAGGAGGGAGCATTACACAACTCATTTCCTGAAGCCCACATGACAGTAATATCAAAACAAGATAAAAATGCTAAAAGTAAGCAAAATTACAAATCACCCTCTCTAATTAACTTCTTTGCAAAAATCATCAACAAAATATTTGCAAACCAAATCCTTCAACACATTAAATGAATTGTACACCATGTGTGGTTTATCCAGGTATGCAAGGATGATTAAACACAAGAAAATCAATTAAGATAATACACCGAATTAACAGATCAAGGAAGAAAATATTCATGATCTTCTCTATTGATGCAGAAAAGACATTCAACAAAATTCAGCATCCTTTCTTAATAATAACATTTTGAAAGAAAATGGTAGAGGAAATTTCTTCAACATTTTAAGGAACATATATGAAAAACCCACAGTTAGCATTGTAGTTAATGGTGAAAGACTAAAAGCTTTCCCTCTAGGTTCCAGAACAAGACAAATCCTTGCTGTCAACACTCTTATTCAACACTGTGAGAGAAGTTCTTTCTGGAGCAGTTAAGAAAGAAAAATAAATAAATGAACACTGAAATTTGAAAGGAATATGCAAAACTTTCACTTAACTGCAGAGGACATGATATTATAAGAGTCCCAGAAAATCTACAATGAAGCTACTAGAGCTAATAATTGAGTTAAGCAAAGTGGTGGGATATAGATCAACATGTAAAAATCAGTAGAGTTTCTATACACTAGTAACGAGCAATCTAAGGAGGACATCAAGAAAAAATTGCATTAGCAATAGCAATTAAAAGAATCAAATATGTATGAATGAATTCAAACAAAAATATAAAGGATTTGTAGGTAGAAAACTACACAACATTACTACAAGAAATAAAAAAAAGACCTATATTAATGGAATCATATTCTAGGTATATGGATTGAAAGACTAAATATAATTAAGTCGTCAATTCTACCCAAATTGATTTACAAATTCAATGCAATCCCAATAAGAAATGCTAAAAACCAATTATCAATTATTTTTGGATGGACTAAAGGACCCAAATAGCCAAAACCTCTTGAAAATGAAGAACAAAGTTGTAGGACTCAAACTATTTGACTTTAAAGCATATTACAAAACTATAGTGGTCAAAATCACATTGTATTAGCATAAGGATAGACATATTGACCAATGGAATTGAATTGAGAGTTCAAAAATAGACAATTACCTCTATGGTCAACTAATATTAGACAAGGATGCCAAGTCCCTCAACTGGAATAGAAAAGTTTCTTCTTCAAATGGTTCTGGGAGAACTGGATACCCATGTCCAAAAGAATGAAAAATTATCCCTATCTCATACCCCAGACAAAAATTAACTCAAGGTTGATCAAAGATCTTAATAAAAGAGCCTGACCATACAACTCCTAGAAGAAAATGTGGAGAAGCATTTCTGATATCTTGTGGTAGGTAATGGTTTCATAAACCCTACACAAATCATGAGAAACAGAAGAAAAATAGAAAAAGGGACCTTCACAAAATTAAACATTTCTGTGCTCCGAAGGGTTTTTCAAGAAAGTGAAAAAGCAGCCTACCCAATGGGAGAAAACATTTGGAAACCATAAATTTGATAAGGGTCTAATATCCAGCATATATTAAAAAAACCCCTACAACTCAACAATAAAAAAACAACCCAGTTTTAAAAAATGGGCAAAAGATTTGAACAGATGTTTTTCCAAATGACTAAAAAGCACATGAAAATTTGCTCAACATCACTAGCTATTATGGAAATGATTATCAAACCCACAATTAGATATCATTTCACACTTACTATAAATACTACTATTTAAAACAAACAAACAAACAAACAAAACTGCAGGTTTTGGAGAACATGGAACATGTGGAGAAGTAGGAACACATTCATTGCTGGTGGAAATGTAAAATGTTGCAGTGGCTGTCTATTATTGTTTGGCAGTTCCTCAGGAAGCTAAGTATAGAATTACCAAATTCTGCCACTAGGTGTTGATATATTCCCGGAAAGAATTGAAATTTGAAATTTGGGATGTGAACAGATATTAGCAACACCCATGTTCATAGTGGCATTATACACAGTTGTCAAAAGTTGGAAGTAATACAAGTGTCCCTCAAATGATGATTGGATAAAGTAAATGTGGTATATACATACAATGGAATATTATTCAGCCATTAAAAAAAAAAAGTCCTGATGATTGTGACAACATAGATGAACCTTTGAGGGCATAATGCTGAGTGAAGTAAACCAGATAAAAAGGGACAAATATTTCACTGATTAGAAATAATTTGAATAAGAATATTTAAAGTGTTATAATCTAGCCTATAGGTTACCAGGTGATAGATTGGGATTAGACAATGTGATGCTGATGTTTAACTTGTACAGAATATCTATTTAGGTTGATTGTAAAGTTGGGAAATGGATGGTGGTGATGGTATCACATTATTGTGAATACAATAACAAGATTGACTTACATAGTTGAATGTGGTTAAAAGGGAAATTTTTAGGTTGCATACATGCCTAGAATAAGAAGTAAAATATAAAATATATGACTGTATAACACAGTGATCTCTATTATAGATTATGTACTATAATTAATAGCACAAGTACATTCTTGTATAGTAGAATACTTTAGAATGTTCTTTCATGGATTATAACAAATATATGACACTAATACAAAGTGTTAATAACAGGTTAGTATATGGGAAAAATACACCTAATGTAAAATATGGATGCTATTTAATAGTACCATTTTAATAATCTTTTATCTATAGTAACAAGGTATATTATTAAAATGTACAATTACAAAATAGTGTTATTATCACTTGTAGCAAATATTACACACCAAAATAAGTTGTCATTGGGACAGTGTATGAGAATCCTGTATTTATTGTATGATTGGTCTGTAATCCCACACTTCTCCAATTAAAAATATAACTAATTAATTATTTAACTGTTAAAGAGTGTTACTGCCCAATAGCCCTTATAAACCTAGATGCAAACATATTCAAGAAAACATTCAGCATATTTAATCCAGCAACATGTAAAGCAGAAAGAATATTTGATGAATAAAAATGACATCTTAAGGACAGTGTCTGTTTCTAAAATTATTTTATTAAACAAAATTGGCTATTTACCTTAAAGAGACAGAAGCAATTTTAAAGCACAGTATTTAATATTAACATACAAATATATTGACTATTAATGCTCTCCAAGAATAATGGAATAGTTTCTACCAATTAATTGACATTGAAGATTACTTAAGATATTGTTCCTTTCCCTCAAAACCAGACTGAAATATTTAGGATATGTGAAAAATACTTTGAAAACTCCAAAGTGTGAAATAAGAGGAAATGGAGTCTAATGAAGATTGGGTAGGTTTTTGGATAGGAATTGATAGGTCCATGAAAATAATAAAAGATGATCAACATCCTACATTGAAGCTTTCCCTCTATTTCTGTGACACTGTTACTTTTGTTTCCAGATTCCTGAATACAGAGAAGAAAATATGTAACTTGACCTAACTTGACAGTTTGAATTTTGTGAATCCCAGAAAAAATATTTTGTTATTGAATTAATTGATTCCTGTGGGTGTGGGACATTTGATTAAGTTAAATTCAGTTAAGGAACCTTTGGTTAGATTACTTGATTAGATCACTTTAGGGGTTTTGATGGGACTGCATCAGTGAGGCCCGAGCCAGCTTTGGTCCTCACCCTCTTGCTACATCTGATATAAACAGGGACATAGAGAGAAAGACACAGTGAAAGGAAGCTGCCATTTTTGACCCTGCTATGTGAGAGAGGGCTTGAAGATTGCTAGAAGCCAAAGCTTAACCATGAAGCACCCAGGAGCCCAGGACCATGGAGCAGCTCAAGGCTGAGGAGAAGAGTCCTACCTATGGCAGATTGTGACATGATAAGATGCCAAGATTGCCAGTAGCTGACTTCAGTGAGAAAGCATCTCTGATGATGGGTCAATTTGGACATTTCACAGTCTTGGAATG
This sequence comes from Dasypus novemcinctus, assembly GCF_030445035.2. Taxonomy (NCBI): domain Eukaryota; kingdom Metazoa; phylum Chordata; class Mammalia; order Cingulata; family Dasypodidae; genus Dasypus; species Dasypus novemcinctus. Next base: position 57,611,886 of record NC_080673.1, read on the forward strand.
GTAAGTTTTACCTTAATTAAAATACCCATTTTAAAAGCCAACCCATTTTTATTACTTTTTATCAGCAGCCTGTGGTAAACTAAGACACCTAAGGTCTGAAGTCTTTTACATAGTAAAAGTAGAAGCCAAAGTCTCAAGTGAAAGTTGTTTTATAGGGGCAATTCTCTACATTTAAAAAACAAACAAACAAACAAACAAAAGATAGCATGAGAGAAAGTGAAACACAAATTTGCAGGTAATCTTTTCTATTAATCAGTTGACCTTTTGAAAATAAACTGAACCAATCTTTATGATGACTAATTGTTTCAAATCAATGATTTATTTATTTCTGCTTACTCTTTATAAGTCAGTGGAATTTGCCACCATTCTTACTGAGATGTATATTAATTTTTAAAGGTTAGGTATTAAGTCACAGTCAGTCAGAAGTTTGTTTCAACATTCCAGTTCCTCTAGGTAATCCTCCCAAACTTACTTAATAGGTATTGCAATGGCTTCTAGTATTTCCTTTCAGTAACAGAGATCTGGTCAGAAACACTCAATGACTTGTCTGGATTTAAAGTTTGGTTTCCTCCATGCTAATTTCCTTCTTGCTTCTCTGTGAATCAATTTACTACCTAAGGGAAACAGATTTGGTTCAATGAATAGAGAATCTGCCTACCACATGGGAGGTCCAGGGTTCAAACACAGGGTGTCCTGACCCATTTGATGAGCTGGCCCATACACAGTGCTGATGTGCACAAGAAGTGCTGTGACACCCAGGGGTGTTCCCAGCATAAGGGAATCCCAAGTGCAAGGAGTGCACCCTGTAAGGAGAGTTGCCCAGAGTGAAAAAAGTGCAACCTGTCCAGGAGTGGAGCAGCACACACAGAGAGATGACACTGCAAGCTGATGCAACAAAAAGAGACACAGATTCCCAGTGCTGCAGACAAGAATATAAGCAGACACAGAACACACAGCAAATGGACACAGAGAGCAGACAACTGGCAGGGGAAGGGGGCAAGGGGAAAGAAAGAAATAAGGTAAATAAATAAATAAATAAATAAATAGATCTTTAAAAAATAAAAACATAAAAAGCAATGAGGTGATAACATTAAAAAAAAAATTACTACCTAAGATTTCCTGAAAATGTTTTGCATTTTTTCTCCATGCTGCAGTTCATATCACTCTCCCCAGTATTTAAATTTGTGTGTCTTCTCCTTACCTGTTGAATAGGGGGAATTTAGCTCCAATTCAAATATAATCTTCTCCATAATGACATTCTCAGCACCATAGATCCCTAAGACCCATTTGTCTATGCTTTATATTGACATTTACAGGTTTCTTTTTCTAATGTCTTTAAATCTCTACAATAATACCACTTTCCTCCATCTAAGTTTGGAACTAATGGAGGGATAGACACTGGAGGTATTCAAATATCAGAATGTCAGCTTTATTACTGATAAGAGGCTGCATTTAGGTCTGTTGGACAATTAGGCTCAATCATAGAATTATAACAATGCCATCAGTTAGTTAATGGCGTTGTTATGATTCTCTCATTGCCTAGTTAATATTACTAAATAGTTATATTAATTTTCCAAGAAAAATCCCCCATTGATTAACATGTGCTATTTTATAAAACACCAATAGTAAGGATCTAGAGCTTATCCACCAATGTTTAATTATTTTCAGCATTCATTTCTTTTGTAATATAGGCCAGAGTAAAAACAAAGTTAAATAGTCCAGTTTCATAATATTGCCAATGTCCAATCTTTCTCATTCCATGAGAGTCTCTTTTTTTAGAATACCTATGATGATGAATATAGATTCATATTCCAAACGCTATCCCATTGTCTTTGAACATGAGTTGAAGAAATGCTGTGGGCAAATGAGGTAAAAAGAGTCTGAAGAAACAAATCATCTTGGTATTAGTTACCTCTGCAACTAAACATTTCTTGGAGAAAAAGTGCAATGATAGACAGGCTAGAGATCACTGATTCAGACATGTTAATATTGTTTATACAATCACCTTGACTGACCAGAATGAACTAGTTTACTAATGGACTAAATTTTCATTTTGCTTTACTGGATGCTTTTATTTCCTTATGCCACATTTTTTTAAGATTTATTTTTTATTTCTCTTCACTTCCTCCACCCCCCCCCCCAGTTGTCTGCTCTCTGTGTCCATTAGCTGTGTGTTCTTCTGTGGGAATCTATCTCTTTTGTTGAGTCAGCTCTCCGTGTGTGTAGTGCCATTCCTGGGCAGGCTGCACTTCTTTCGTGCTGGGTGGCTCTCCTTATGGGGTGTACTCCTTATGCATGGGGCTCCCCTATGCAGGGGATACCCCTGTGTGGCAGGGCACTCCTTGTGCACAGTGCTGATGCATGTGGGCCAGCTCATGACATGGGGCAGGAGGCTCTGGGTTTGAACCTTGGACCTCCCATGTGATAGGCGGATGCCCTATCTGTTGGGCCAAATCTGCTTCCCCCATATGCCACTTTGAACCACTGTCTAGTGTCCTTTCTTTTCAGTCTGAGGAACTCCCTTTAACATAATTTGTAGGGCAGGTCTAGTGGTGATGAACTAACTCTCTCAATTTTTGTTTGTCTGAGAATATCTTAAACTCTAACATTCAAAATAAATTCTAGATGGATATAAAATTCTTGGCTGCTGTTGTTGGCTTTCAGCACTTTTATTCTAGTTAGGACTCCCTTGCACATAACATGGTGCTTTTTTCTTGCAGCTTTCAGAACTCTCTCCTCATTATTTTCATTCAACAGTTTGACTACCATGTGTCTATGTTGCTGCCTCCCTTCACCCCTCCTCCTAGCCTTTGTTATCTCCCTTTTCCAGCCGTTGCTATCCTTCCCGCCAGTCCCGTCCACTTAGCCAACTCATAATCTGCCCCCTTTCTTAATCACCGCCTACTTCATAGCTGCCTGCACAGTTCCGCCTATCCACTACCGCCCCGTAGTTTACCCGCCCCAATTCCTACCCCTCCCTTGACCCGACCTTATATAATCAAGTGTATTTCCGCAATAAATTGGACTAGCTCATTCTCACAGGCTGTCTCTGTGGTTTTTACCACGCGTCCCCCATGCCTGGAGAACCTAGGCCTACGCGTTGGCCTAGGGGCTCACCGCCGAGCCGTGGAAGCCCGCCCGGTCCTCGTAGGTTGCTAACTTAGAGTAGCAGCCCACAGCAGGGGTTGCTAACTTGGAATAGCAACTCTCAGCAGGGGGCTCGCCCGGGATCCTTTCCTTCCACCGCCCTCCGGCCCCTCTCTGCTGCTGCTGCTGCTGTCTACTGGCGACCATTTCAGCTCTCCAGGTAGGGACCCCATCGCCGTCTTTTCTTCTCCCACTATGGGCACCTCTCTCTCCTCACACCATACCCCTCAGGTTCGGCTTTTAGCCACCCTGCTTGATACCAATGGAGTCCGCGTTTCCCTAAAACAGCTCCAAAAATATTGGGACCTGCTACTCCCTCTTAATCCTTGGCTCGCCACCTGCCAGCTCTGGAGCCCAGACACATACTCTCGACTCATAGATCGAGTCACCTCCGCCATAGAGCATGAAAAGCGGTCTTTTCCGCACGGCCTGCTGCCTGCTCTAGTAGCCATACGTGCCTGCCTCCTTGGTGCACCGTCAGAAGCCATCCGAGACAAATCAGTTAAGCAACCCAATGACTATGAGCCCGATGATCCTGGCGACCCAAATTCTCTGTCTGACCAGCTCGCCGCCGCTCTCGAGCGCGAACCTCCCCGCCCGCGCTCCCCACGGCCCGCAGAAGCCGCTTCAGTAGCTCCTCAAAATAGCGAACTTTCTCCTTTTTCTTCCACCTCTGCCCAAAATGGCGCACTTCCGGCTTCTTCTTCACCTATGTCCGAGCCCGCCGGCGGGAACAAAGGCGCCTCCTCTCACCTTTACCTGCCCCTCCCTGTCTCGTCATCTTCCGGCCCTGCCCCGGACATAATGTCGCCACCATCTTGGCCGGCCCCCGGAAATGACGTGACTTCGCCGCCATCTTGGCCGGCCCCCGGAAATGACGTGACTTCGCCGCCATCTTGGCCGGCCCCCGGAAATGACGTGACTTCGCCGCCATCTTGGCCGGCGCCCAAAAATGACGTAACTACATCGCCATCTTGGCAGGCGCCTAAAAGTGACGTCGCCGCTCCGCCATCTTGTCCAGCGCCCAAAAATATCCCGCCGCCAGTTTGTTGCCGCCTTGACGCTGCTAAGCCATCATTCTCTCATCTGTTTCCCGCTACCGTTCATCCCTCGCCACCACCGTATGGCAGCAGCTCCCCACCTGCTTCTAGTGAAGCACATTCTCCCGCCCCCCAGCTATACCCGCTCAACCCGCTGCCCACGCAGCAACGCCCTCAGACTTGGCTTCCCTTCACAGCCGAAGAAGTTAAAACTCTTCGCAAAGCTGTTAAAGAAGACGGCATAGGTAGCCCATATGTCCAACAATTAATAGAAGAGTTAGGGGTTCAACTTGCTCTTCCTTATGACTGGATTTCTCTAGCCCGTTCCATCCTTCCGCCAGGCCAGTTCCTTGAATGGCGTGCTTACTATCAAGTAGCTGTTGATAAGCAAGTGGTAGAAAATGTCCAGGCGGGTATCCAAGATCCAGCTGACGCCTACACAGGAATTAACAACTATGCTGACCCTCGTTCTTATATAAACATAGATCCAGGGTTTTGGCACCGAGTAAAAGCTCTTGTCCAGCGATCGTTCTCTTTAGTTTCTACCAAGCAGTCCACCAAATTTGCGCAAATGCTTCAAGACTCGCAAGAAACCTTTCCAGCATTTGTCGCATGCGTTTTAGAAGCATGCCAGCGGAAAATTACTAATGAAGATGCTCAGTTTGTGTTAGCAAAAGAACTCATTCTCGATGGGTGCCTTGCACCCTTCCGGGCCGTTATTCTTCCTATCCGTGATAAGCCAATACATGAATGGGTATTGGCTTGTCGAGATATTGACCCACAGACTAAAGCACTTACTGCTGCCTTCGCTTCCGCCATGGCTGTGTCATCTGCCTCCACTTCTGCCTGCTTTCGATGCGGTCAGCCCGGTCATTTTGTCCGCGAGTGCCCTCAACAGGCAGCTCCCCGCCCTGCTGTAGCACTGCACAGACCAAGAGGCCCCCCTACACCATGCCCGCGCTGTGGCAAGGGGTATCACTGGGCCCGCGATTGCCGCTCATCGCAACGTATCTCCCAGCCTTTAAACTTCCAGCGGGGCAGGCCTCAGCCCCTCCCCCAAGAGGCCCTCCAGAGAGCTCCAAAACCTTAATGTGGACAATGCCTATCAAACGTCACCAAAAACCTTCCTTAGAGCTTAAAATAAACGGACAATGGCTTGAAGGGCTCTTAGACTCTGGTGCTGAAATCTCTTGTATTCCCTTTGAAATCGCCGCCTTCAATCATTGGCCCCTCGAAACCGGCCCTCAAGTCATCGGCTCCACGGGAGCTGCTACCTCCTGGAAAACCTCCCAGCCTCTGCATTGGAGCGACCGAGAAGGTCACGAAGGCCAGATTCGTCCACTCGTCCTTTCTTCAGTCCAAACCATCCTGTGGGGAAGAGATGTACTCAGCCAGCTAAAAGCTCGAATCACCACAGAAGCCTTCATAGCTGCGCCGCCCCCCCCTTATAGGGGCCACTGCTCCCATCTCAAGACCTGACCCTATCCCTCTGGAATGGGACACAGAGGAGCCCATCTGGGTCGAGCAGTGGCCCTTGCCAACTCATAAACTGCAAGCTCTCTCTGCCCTCGTCGAAGAACAGCTACAAGCAGGGCATATTGAGCCGTCTACCAGTCCCTACAATTCGCCAGTCTTCGTCATCAGTAAAAAGAACACGAGCAAGTTCCGCCTCCTTCATGACCTTCGAGAAATTAGCAAACATATTAAGCCAATGGGATCACCTCAGCCTGGTTGCCCGCATCCCACTGCAGTCCCTCAGCATTTTTATGCAGCCACCATTGACATCAAAGATTGCTTTTTCTCCATTCCTCATCACCCGCGAGACTGTCCACGATTTGCGTTTACAGTCCCGCGTACCAACAATCAAGGAGCAGCACTCCGATTCCAATGGCGAGTACTACCACAAGGCATGCGGAACAGTCCAATTATATGTCAGCTCTATGTCAATCATGCCATTGAGCCGCTACGCTCTAAGTTCCATCCAGAGCACACATACATCATCCACTATATGGATGACCTCCTTTTAGCAGCAAGTTCTAACACACTTCTCAATGATTTACTCTCTGCAGTTACGACAAACCTTTCAAGTCTTGGATTAATAGTGCAACCTGACAAAGTCAACCCCCAGCCACCTTTCCAGTTCTTAGGCTTTCATTTTCATCAATATATTCAGCCCACCAGTCCGCAAATCCATGTTTCTGATCACATGACGCTGACTGAGCTCCAACGGCTTTGCGGACAAATCAATTGGCTTCGATCAGCACTCCCCATCACAACAGCGCAAATGCAACCCCTTTTCGAGCTCCTGCAGACTAAGTGCAGTCCATCCGCTGCAGTCGTTCGCCCCACCACCATCACCCCAGCTGCCAAAGAAGCCATCCAACAAGTAAATGCTGCACTCCAGCAATGCCGCCTAGAGCGATTCTCTCCCGATCTCCCAATCCTTGCCTTAGTTTTGCCAACACCAGTCACCCCAATGGGTCTCCTATGGCAAGATGGTCCTCTTCTTTTTCTACACACGTCAAAAAGTAAACTCCCAAAAATCTGCCCATTTACAAGGGCTTGGATCACATTAGCCACTGACTTAGTACTTCTCTCCATACAAACGTACGGTGTCCCGCCACACACCATCGTTTGGCCCTTTGATGCAAAAGAAGTTACCTCTCTCATCATGAATAATGCCCAAATGCAAAGCCTAATAGAATTCTTTCGTGGCTCTTTTGACAATCACTATCCGCATCATCCACTACTACAAGGGGTATCTCAATTAGCATTTTCCAACCCGTTCCATCCGCTGCCTGCAAGAAAGCCAATTCCTTTTGCCATCACTGCTTTCACCGATGCTTCAAAAAAGGCATTCGCTGCTGTCATATATACGCCAAGAGAACCTAAGCCACGACAATTGGTGTTTGCTAATGACTTTTCTGTCCAAACAGGTGAACTTTTAGCTGTCGCCGCAGTCCTCAATCTCTACCCGGACCAGCCTCTTAACATCTTCACAGACAGCTTATACACTTTACAAGTGTGTCGCAGCCTCCCGCTTGCTACTTTCCTACCCAGTGACTTAACTATTGACCAAGCACTCGCTTTTGTACAGCGACTGCTTGAAGAAAGGCAACAACCCTGGTTCATTGCTCATATCAGAAGTCACTCTGGCCTGCCAGGACCGCTAGCTCAAGGAAATGCCCTCGCCGACGCTTTAGCATCCGGCCGCCATGTATGCCCAGTTGCCATTCAAGAAAACCTCACTGACAAAACAAGACTGGGAGACTTTGTCAACCAAGCTAAGCTCCTACACTCTCAATTCCACTTCTCAGCGCGATCCATTCAAAAGCTCTTCCCAGACCTCCCCATTGAAACATGTAAACATCTTGTGCGCTCCTGCCAAACATGTGCACCTTTGCTGCCTCTTGGACCCTTGCAGCCTCGCGGAGCTAATCCCCGCGGCCTACGGCCTAACTCCCGCTGGCAACTTGACATCACACACGTTAGCGCCTTTGGATGCCTTAAGTATCTTCATGTTGCAGTTGATACTTTCTCGCACCTGTGCTACGCCGTGCCCCTCACAGGAGAGAGCGCTAAACATTGCATCAAAGCACTCCGACAAGCCATTCTATTCATGGGAATTCCCTGGGATCTCAAAACCGACAATGGACCAGCCTATCACAGTGCCACCTTTGCCAGCTTCGTACAAATGTACCACATCACACACCATTTTGGCATCCCCTACAATCCACAAGGGCAAGGAATTGTTGAGTGCACTCACCAACAGCTCAAGCTACTCATTCAAAAAGAAAGAGCTTCCTCCCCCCATAAAGCCCCTGCTGACGTCATCACTGCCTGCCTTATTCATCACAATCTCCTGACCTTCGATGACAAGGGACTTTCCCCAACCCACAAACATTGGGGACCCATGTGGCAACCCTCGCAAGTCCCTCTTGTTCACTGGAAAGACCCTGCCACAAATCTTTGGCAGGACCCGGCTCCCTTGCTAGCACAGGGGAGAGGTTTTGCTTGTATCTTCCCAGACTCTGAGCCACAACCACTCTGGGTTCCTGGGCGTTATATCAGGCCTGCCACCGACCCCAAGGTTCCCCTTAATGATAAGTACCCTATGCCCTCCGTGAGAGACAACATTAACAGCGGAGGCCCAGATGTCGCCCCATTCGCTCAAATTCAGCACCAACCAGCCCCTCCCTGAAATGCTTATATTTAAGTAAGTGCTCTCTCCGAGTTTCTTTCTGCTGATTGCCCCTCCTCTATGAGGGCTCTCTTCTCCTTCTTTTGTCATTACAGATCTCTAAAAGGACCCAACTCTGCATACTCCACAAGAAAAGCCTTTGCTACCTCCGCAACCCGCCGTTGAAAAGTGCCTGACCTTCACCAAAACGTGCTTTATAGTTCATCAGAAAAGAACTCTCAGTGCAGATGCTCCTCAAGCTCCCCTCGCACCCACTCTTACTCTGCTTCTTTCTTGTAATTTTCATTTTCTTAACAATCTTCTCAGCTGTTTGCCTCGCAGCTACAGCCCCAACAGATTGGAACCTCCGTCAACGCCTCCTCCTCGCTGTCGCCTTTCTACTTTTACTCTCTCGTCGTCCTTCTCCCATGACCACTATACGCCCCCAGGTAAATTCACCCGAGTCTACCTCTCCGACACTGTCGTCCATGGGAACCACACGAGCTCTTTCTTGCCGCGAACGACGTCGACAACATTTCTTTGCCCGCCGCCTAAGCCGTCTTTCCCTTGAAGATGATGACCCCATCGAACGCCAAGTTCTCCAACTCCTCCGACGAGCCCGCTCTGTTCATACCCCCGCCTCCTGTTCCCCTACCCTCCCCTACCTCATCCATCTCCTCATTCTCATGTTGTCTCTAGCCTCCTCTGCCCAAAGCTCCTCCTCCCATCAGCCATTCAACTGAACCCTGCAGACATTTCCAGAAAAACGTGTTCTCGCTTATAATGTTACTAGTGTCGCTCCCTCCTTTTTCACGCACGTCTGCCCTCTTGCTGGAATTTCCTTCCGTCCCGAATGCCAAGTGAGTAACATCAAAAAAGCAAAAGTAGGCTTCCACCATTCCTCATCCTGTCGAGGTGGGAATACAGCATGCCTGCTTTCTCGAAACAATCGTCTCCTTGGCCCTCAATTTAACCCTGTGTCTGGTTTTTACATCTGTCCTGCTAGTGCTCAAGGTTGTCATGACCCATCACACTTCTACTGTCCCTCTTGGGGATGTGTGACCATGGCCCATGGATGGTCCGGCGCCCCCAACAGAGACCCGTATCTCTCTCTCCAAGTAGCCAACAATTCCCGTTGGGACTTCATTTCACTGACAGTAAAAAACCCAAACGACGATACATGGCTGGCCGCTCGCCCCTATGGACTCCGGTTGTATATGAGCAACTGTGATTGTGGCGCTTTGTTTGAAATCCAAAAGCGTGTTGTCTCCGCCCCACCCTCTGCTATTGGTCCCAACCACATCCTTAACCCTCCTCCCTCACCCACTGTTCACCTTCTTCCGTCCTCATCTACTCCCCTCAAAATCTCTTCCACCTCAGCCGCCGTCGTCCCTTCTACAAGCCCCACTTCCCCCCCCCCGCTTCAGGTATACAACCACATCCTCTCATCCCCTCTAGTCCCTACTTCAAACTCCTAAACGCCTCCTATTCCTCTCTCAACGCCTCCCACCCCAACCTCACTCGCTCTTGCTGGTTGTGTCTTTCCCCCAGCCTCCCCCTCTATGATCCACTTGCTATCCCTTCACCACTCTTTACTTCCTCCACCGACGATTCCCTCTTCCTGCAATTGGAATCAATCTACTCATGTCCCACTCACTTTTACGCACATCTCTTCCAAAGGTTTATGCATTCACCCCCGTTCTTCCCACACTCCACTCCTAGCCTTACTGCCTGTGCCAACTATACCTCCCCAAACATCTCTGCCAAATACTTAGTTCCCCTAAACACCACCCAATGGCTCTGCTCTTCCACTGGACTTACCCCATGCTTATCTGTTGCCACACTTAACAAGACCAAAGAAACGTGTGCTCTCATCCTCCTCACGCCTCGAGTCATCTATCACACTCCTCTACATTTCTTTGAAGCCTTTGACCACACTCAAGAAGCTATTTACCTCCACAAATGCGAACCTATTACTGCTGTACTCACTGTCACTTCCCTCCTAGCTACAGCTGGAGCTGCCACTGGTGTTGCAGCCCTAGCCACACAAGCCTCCGCCCTCCAAAACCTCAGACAAGCAGTAGACTCTGATATCATCTACCTCCGAGATGCAGTCAAATATCTTAGAGACTCCCTCAATTCCCTTTCAGAAGTTGTCCTGCAAAACCGCCGAGGCCTTGACCTCCTCCTCCTCAAAGAAGGTGGCCTATGTGCAGCTCTGGGAGAAGAATGCTGCGTCTATGCCAACTATACCGGTTTAGTAGACTCCAGCTTAAAAGAACTTGAAAAAGGTCTCAACCAACGCCGACTTGAACGAGCCCAAACTGCTGGTTCCTGGGGCTTTCTGCAGCCCCTCCTCCCCTATCTCCTCCCGTTACTAACCCCAGTTCTGCTCATCATCCTAGGTCTCACCGTTGGTCCTTGGGCCATTCGACGAATCATCCGCCTTGCCAAAGATCATGCTGACAGTGTATTTTCCTCATTTGTTCAAATCCATTACCAATGTCTTGCTACCTCTGATTCCATTCCTCAATCTCGACCACGTCCTCACCCCCCTTCCCACTGTACATCCCGCCTGTGAAGCTGCTTGCTGTGAAGCTCTCTGACTTTAGCCGTCGGTACGGGTTCGCTTCCCTCGGCGTAAAGGGCTTGGGTGCACCCTCCGCCCCCCTTTATTGCTATACGTCTGAGAATTCTTCGCAGTTAAGCTAGCCACAGCGCTATCCACCCCAAAAAAGCATGCGCAACATCATGTTAGATATTTCGTCTAGCACCGGCACGCACCAACCCTAAGGGCTATGCATACATTCTGGCCAAATGATATGTCATTTGCCCATCGCCAGTCAATCCTGCCCTCTTTTTCTCTCACCCTCCACAGCCCATCCCTCTACTCTCTCACACCTTTTTTTTTTATAAAACAAAAGGAGCAATTGTTGCTGCCTCCCTTCACCCCTCCTCCTAGCCTTTGTTATCTCCCTTTTCCAGCCGTTGCTATCCTTCCCGCCAGTCCCGTCCACTTAGCCAACTCATAATCTGCCCCCTTTCTTAATCACCGCCTACTTCATAGCTGCCTGCACAGTTCCGCCTATCCACTACCACCCCGTAGTTTACCCGCCCCAATTCCTACCCCTCCCTTGACCCGACCTTATATAATCAAGTGTATTTCCGCAATAAATTGGACTAGCTCATTCTCACAGGCTGTCTCCGTGGTTTTTACCGCGCGTCCCCCACGCCTGGAGAACCTAGGCCTACGCGCTGGCCTAGGGGCTCACCGCCGAGCCGTGGAAGCCCGCCCGGTCCTCGTAGGTTGCTAACTTAGAGTAGCAGCCCACAGCAGGGGTTGCTAACTTGGAATAGCAACTCTCAGCATGTCTAGGCATCTTTTTCTTCAAGTTTATACTGTTGGGTGTTCATTGGGCTTCTTGGATGTTCATATTTACTTCTTTTGCCATGTGGGGGAAGTTTTCTCCTATTATTTCTTTGAATATTCCTTCTGCCCCTTTCTCTCCTTCTTCTTTTGGAACTTCCGTAATGTGCATATCAGTGCAGTTGATAGTGTCCCACAGGTCTTTTAGGCTATTTTTGCTTTTTCTAATTCTTTTTTTCTTTCTAGTCCTCAGCCTGAGTCATTTCATAGCCAGTTCATGATATGTCAGATATTTTCTTTAGTGTCAGGAGCTAGGAAAACAAAACAAACCAATGGAAAAATCAGCTTTCCAGTCTTTACAAATTAACTTTCTTGGTAAAACTCTGCAGGACTGAAAGATAAACCTTTGCCCTAGCAGCCCAATTCAATTATTTGTTTTTCCTTTTGTTGTCCCAAGTTGCTTTTGCCTGGAGTGCAGATTCTGGGAGTAGAGAGTGAGCTGGAGATTTGTCTATTCTTTCCCATCCTTCAGGTGGCCAGGGATCTACAAAGCAGCACTGAAGGATCCACGTTGCCCAATGGCAGGCAATGAAGAAGGGGTTAGCAAGGATGCCAGGAGCTTTTCCTGTGATTCTTTGAAGTGCATTTTCTTGAATGGGCACTTGCCCAGTAAATGCAGCCTTAATGTTTTCTATAGTTTTGAGGAAATTTACTATCTTTAAGTATCATCTGCTCTTTTTGTCTTGTTGTTGTTCTCCTGGAATGCTGCAGCCCATGCGCGTGGGGAGGGGGCGACGGGGACAACCAAGGAGGCTTAAGCCCGGGTAAGTGACGAACTGAGCAAAGACTCACGCACAGTGACCACTCTGGAGACGCAGGCTCATGGGGCAGGTCTGGTTTATTGAAAAAGTGCAGTGGTATATATGAGTGAGTGAGGGGAGGTTGGATGGTGTGTAAGAACTGGATTGGTTATGTTAATTTCATAAGGCTTATTGGCTCCAGAGGTCTTGTTACTGAGGACAGGGGCAGTTTAGGCAGCCTCAGTGGTTATTTACTTGAGGGCTTCAGCGCCACCTTTGAGAAAGGGTCTTTTGTCTCACTCATGTTGCCTGAGGCAGGTTGAACAATGGTTGCACTCAGAGTTGGCTCAGAGCAATCTGAAGTAGCTCATCAAAATGAATGATCAGCAATTGGTCCACAAACCTCTGGATATTTATATCCCACCCTGGCATCAGCAAGCTGCACCAGAGGTGTGGGGTTGAGGATCTCATTTTGATCTGCCGGGAAGCTGAGAGATAGGTGATGGTGGCTGCTGCATGGGGTCTAAAAGTCAGCAGTATCTACCAGCCTCTTCCTTCTACTCTACCCTAAATGCTGTAAAGTTACCTAATAGACTCCAGAAATTCAAAATAGTTGATGTGGAAATAATATTTGATTTAATAGTTGTTCTGGCAGAGGGACTGATTCCTGGAGCTTCCAGCACTGACATCTTCCATAATTCTTTGAACCTTTTTAATAGATTTATTTTAAGCATTGTATTCTCTAGCAAGTATCTATGAGTCACACAAAACTGCCCCTGTGCTTAATAGGCTACACATTTTTTACGACAGCATTGATCTTGGACATCTCTCTGTTTTTCAAGATCTTGTACTTGATGTTAGATACTGGTTAGGTTAATGATTACAAATATGGATGTAATCTTGTTATTTTTACTAAGAGCTAGAGTGCTTTGGTTTAAATCCCAGCTCTGCCCTTAACTAGCTTGACATTAGGCAAGTTTTATTTTAAACCCAGACTGCAATAATTTGGGATAACGGTATAAGGCCATACTTCTTCCAAATGCTATGAATTTTAATTTTGAACCCTAACCCTGACAAATAAGCAGAGCACCTTGCCTTTTTGCAAAGTTCATTTCTTCTGGTATGTCTAAGAAATTCTACGATGTTTAGATATATCTAGTATTCACCAATAATTACCTTAACCACCTGCCAGTGGAGGAGGAACTCAAAAATGCCTTAAAAATGGTAGATTCCCAAATTTTTCAATTAATACTAGTTTATTTAAATACCTGCTGAAACCTTGCTACTAATAGATTAGATGACACTGGACCAAATGAAGAAAATTGTCATAGAGGTGTCTCCAAGCAGGGAATCACTTTCTAGTTTCTCAAAGTGAGGAGACAATTGTTTTTTGTCAATTTCAATAAAAAGGAAAAAAATAGGGAAAATGTCTCTCTAAAATTTCTTCAGCCCCTAAATGTCATTGTCATTCACCAGTTGCACTCTTCCTCTTATTACTTGGCTTGCAAGACTAAAAGTCATGGCATTCCCAGAGAGATGGACTCTAAGAAAGTTAAAGTGTCCTGCAGATCAAGGCCATTGCTGCTGATTCCATTAGTAAAGTCAGAATTCATTGGATAAATACCTGAAGTCCACATAGATGTGGTTCTCACCAAGGTCCCTTTATAAATTAAGCTACTGCTGACTGCAAATAATAGAAAATCCAACTCAAATGGCTTAAACATTAAGAAGCTGTATTATTGTAGTCTAGAGATAAAGCTGTAAATCATTGGCCAATTCCATATCTCAATTGCATCATCAAGGGTGTAAATTCTTTACATTTTTCTATTCATTCATCCTTAGCATATTGTTCTCTCTCTTTCTGCTGAAAGATGGTTGCAGAAGGACCACCAATGTCTGGAGACCAAACAAGGAACATCTTTTCCTTAAGTCTTTTTTATGACCTAATTAATCAAAGGACTATCATCAGAATTGTAATTCATAAAGTGTGGCACAAGAGCCCAGCTAAGGCAGTCATTGCAAGATGAAAGGAATTACACATTTTATATCTAGAGAAATAACAAGTTGAAAACATTAAGCATATATGTAATTGTCAGTGTTGTATGGTTATGGTAAAATCTGTTACTATTAGTATTCTGAATGAACCTTTTAGGAACAATTTGTGACCTTCTACCAAGCAGTTGTCCACTGTGGCATTCACAGGTTCTTTTATGAGAGGTTTATTATTTTCTTTTCGTTTAACAGAATTTTTTATACATTTAATTCTTCTGTTTCTAGACCTATTGATTTTTTTTTTTAAAGATTTATTTATTTATTTAATTTCCCCCCCTCCCCTGGTTGTCTGTTCTTAGTGTCTATTTGTTGCATCTTGTTTCTTTGTCTGCTTTTGTTTCTTTGTCGGCTTCTGTTGTCATCAGCGGCACGGGAAGTGTGGGCGGTGCCATTCCTGGGCAGGCTGCACTTTCTTTTCACGCTGGGCGGCTTTCCTCACGGGCGCACTCCTTGCGGGTGGGTAAAACCACATCAACTTTATAGAAACTGAGGCTACCAAAAAATTGCCTTCTTCCTTCTCTCATTGATATGGCTGATTAATTTTTTTACCAAACTCTAAGTAAAGCATGATAGTTCAAGAGAGGGTTGTGGACTAATTTTATCCCAAGTAAATGTTGGATATACTTTTCATTTTAAGTTAATTAACTTAAATCAATTATGTCACTAAAATATGGATGCTCAAAGGCAAGATTTGTTATATTATATGTAATGAGTTCTATTGAGTAGTGAAGGAAATGAGAGTTTAAAAACGCATCTAGGTCTAATATTCTAGGTTCTAGTTTTGGTTCACATGGAAGAGGATAAACTTTCATTATTTATGTATGCATAATATTTAAAGGAACTCCTTTCTTATTGAATATGTAATGTTTTGCATTGTTTCTTCATGTATAAAGAAAGTCTTGCAGTAAAATGACTTGAATTTGGTCATTAATTTTATAAAAACAGTTGGTAATTTTAGTGATGCTCACCAACTTCAACCACAGTTCCATACCTTCACTACTGATGAATATAACTTTACAGTAGACTTAGTAAAGGTGCTTTAGGTATCATTATTTTAACAGCATCACTTTTCTAAAGAAGGTGCATTTAGTGAGGTGAAATGTTATTGTTCATGGGTCTCCTCTTTACTGAGGATAGAAAACTTATCTTCTTTCATCTGAGACTCTGAAAGCACTTAAAAGACATTATCTCATTATATCTATAGCATTTGCTGACAGATTGTCTTGTAGTATAATTCCCATTTTATTGGTGGATAAAGTCATGCCCATTATGATTTTATAATTTAACTAGGGAGCTGGCCTGTCCTGGCAAAAGAGCTATTAGTTATACTTCATCTTGGAAATTTGTCTCATTTATGTCTTCACATTTCTAGTGCAGATATGACCTTAATGTTCCCAGAAACCACGTATTTAAGCAGTCATTTGTCCAATGACATTTTTCCTGAAAAAGCATTGCTGTATTATACTTTATTTCATTTTGACATGAAGGAGAAATGTATAACATTTTGAATAACTGATAGAAATTGATTTGGGTCATTTTCTAAATTTGAATGAATAATAGTAATAAACTATTTTAACATTGTTTCTTAGTTTACAGTTTAATGGCTTAGGCTACTTTTAAAATGTTACACTAAAATATTTAAAATCATAATTTTAAAATATAACCCATGCAATTCTTTAACAGATGTGTGCAAGTTGAATCCATGATACATGTATTCTTGTCCATGATTGCCCTAGGAGTTAATGAAATATATAAAAAATTTAGTGGAAGACACACAGACTAAAGCAATGATGACATCAATGCTTTAATCAGTCAATGCTTGGAAAATTAGTGGAAACAAATTGGCTGATGCTAGATAGAATCTTGTGTTTTTTCAAGATTTATAGTCATTTTATTTTATTTTTTTCAATGAGAAGTAAAAGAGAGGCAAAATCCAAAATGCATTTATATAATGGTTACATATGTTTATATCACATATGAGGGCAATCATGGAAATATGGAAACAAAAGTTGTTTAATGAGATATACTTCAGAAACTGGTGTATACAGATATAATTAAAACATAATTTTGTCCTTTTTAAAGTTATATATGCAGGATATTCTACAAAATTAAAGGAAAACCAAGGACTAGTAAACAGTGGAAGGAAAGCATCAATTGAGGTATAATTTTGTTTACTTCAATATCTTTTCCATTTATCAGAAATCTCACAAATTTAGTATAGTTCAAATAGAAGCTGTTGCATGTTCTGATACAATAGGAAAATCTGAAGCAGAAAAAATAAGAATTTTTCCTCTTTAAAATAAAAGTTGGGATACACATTTTAGGATAAAAGCTGTTATGCATTTAAAGGAGCTCTTTATTTCACTAATGTATTAGAAATTTCTAAAAGGATTTTTAACAGATATTTAATTTTGGCAGATAAATTATGATTGAATTCTAAAAATTGGGAGCTTTGATCTATTATTAGAAAGCATATTAATATTTTCATTTTTGTACTGTAAGACTATAATAGATTCCCTTTCCACTCTAGAGAACCATCTCAATTAAAGTTTTCTCCAAAGATAATATATAACATTATGATTTATGTTCAGAGGAAGAATATGCAATCTTTTTTTTCTCAGTTTAAAAAGAGGGCACTTCAATATATTTATCCTTCTACATATTGTAATAGTAAGGGTGCCTTTCTTGAAAATAAACCAAGACAAATCTTTGCTAAAATGAACATAAATGAAAAAGAACTCTGCCAGTGCTCTGTATGAACCAAATTGTGTTCAGGCTTTAGGATAAGTTGCATGTGTTTAGTTGGAAAATTACTTTTGAATCAGAAAAAGTACTGATTATAAGTTTGTGGGGTTTTTTTGTATTTAAAACATTACCCTATTCTATAAGACCTCACAGTATGCACACATAAAATATAATATGCTTGAAATATTCTAATAAAAATATCATTTACTAAGTATGTGCATTTTAAAAGCTGCACAATGTTGTACAATATTCTCTGTGTTATAAACTAAGCCAGGTTGAAAGAAAGGTTTCTTTTGTGCCCTGAGGATCAAAACTCCTCAGACCCTTATTCAGACAAGGGCAGGCAGGGGATTCCAAAGGCGACTTTATGTCTCCCTGGTATAAATCTGGGAGCATTTTGACTGAAGTTCATCAGGTCTGACCTTAACTCCTGCTGAATGCCTTGTTCCTGTGAGAGAAAACCTCTCTTCTGCTGAACTGTTCAAAATTCATATCCAATATGCATTTGCTCTGCTCCATTCTGTCTGAAAATATATGCAGACAAAAATGATTGACAGCCCTCTAGTTACCATACCATGAAGGTTGAAACCAAAAGGGCTACAGCTTTAATTCATTGACAGCTGAAAGCTACAGAACCTAATTTCTTAAGTTCATTCTTAACTCTCTACTCACTGTCCCAAGAGAAAAATAAATAATGGGGGATTACATAGAACTAATGGAACTTTGTATGGGATAAGGGTATAAATATGGAAATCACAGTCATGAATTCTCACCTCTTCTGAGAAGAAAAGGAATGACATTTATTCAAGCAGTTCTCAAAAAGAAGGCTGATGAAGACATTTCATTTACAAAAAAACTCCAAAATATTTCTTTTTCAACTAGGAAAATACATAGAGCACATTTACACTATAATTTAACAATAGGTAAAATATAAAAGTTTTATACCAAAAGGTATTAAAATTGTGGCATAAAGAGTGAACTGGCTCATCAAAAAGTCAAACTTAACCCCGTCTTCCTCCCCTATCTTTAATAGTCTGGCTATATAAGCAAATTCTTGATTTCCCTGTCCCTCTTACATCTTGTGATGATTCCATGGAACAATTATGGTCACCAAATTGTCCTCTAAAGTTAATTTGTGCCTTTTGTTCTCCTTCCATTTTCCCTCCCTCCTTCTTCCTAACCTGAACATGAATATGATCTTTTTAAATTCTACCCTCAGATTCCTTGTTTTTTTTAAAGATTTATTTATTTTATTTCTCTCCTCTTCCTTGCCCACCCCCTCCAGTTGTCTGCTCTCTGTGTCGATTCACTGTGTGTTCTTCAGTTCCACTTGTGTTCTTGTCAGCGGCACCAGTTATCTGTGTCTCTTTTTGTTGCGTCATCTTGCTGCATCAGCTCTCTGTGTGTGTGGTGCCACTCCTGGGCAGGCTGCATTTTTTTCATGCCGGGCAGCTCTCCTTACGGGAGTGCACTCCTTGCATGTGGGGCTCCCCTACATGGGGGACACCCGTGTGTGGCACAGTACTCCTTGCACGCATCAGCACTGTGTGTGGGCCAGCTCATCACACAGGTCAGAAGGCCCTGGGTTTGAACACTGGACCTCCCATGTGGTAGGTGGATGCTCTATCCATTGAGCCAAATCCTCTTCCCAAGATTCCTTGTTATATGAGGAAAATAAATTATTTTTTTAAATTTTTAATATTTTATTTTACTTTTTAAATTCATTTTTAAAAAATATTACATTCAAAAAATATGAGGTCCCCATTCACCCCCACCGCCCCCACACCACCGCTTCCCCCACAGCAACACTCTCCCCCATCATCATGACACACCCATTGCATTTGGTGAGTACATCTCTGGGCATTGCTGCACCTCATCGTCAATGGTCCACATCATAGCCCATACTCTCCCACGTTCCATCCAGTGGGCCATGGGAGGATCTACAATGTCTGGTAATTGTCCCTGCAGCACCACCCAGGACAACACTAAGTCCTGAAAATGCCTCCACATCTCATCTCTTCCTCCCATTCCCCACACCCAGCAGCCACCATGGCCACTTTTTCCATACCAATGCCACATTTTCTCGATTACTAACCACAATAGTTTGTGAATAGAATATCAGTAAGTTCACTCTAATAGTTACTGTATTCCTCCTTCCTGTGGACCTTGGATTGGTTGTGTCCATTGCACATCTATGTCAAGAGGGGACTTAGATTCCACATGGATACTGGATGCAATCCTCCTGCTTTCAGTTGTAGGCACTCTTGGCTCCATGGTGTGGTGGTTGACATTCTTTGACTCCATGTTAGCTGAGTGGGGTAAGTCCAATAAACCAGAGTGCAAGAGCTGAAGTCTGTTGAGGCTCAGGGCCTGGCTATCATATTGTTAGTCCAGAGATTCAGATCCCCTAGATATATCTAAAACCCCAGCACCAACTACAATTCCAGTAAAGTATCAGGAAAGGCTTGTAAAAAGAGATCACATCTGAGTCCAGCTCCATCATGCAGAAACTCCAAAGATGGGCCAAATGACATGGCAGTGAACTCCATCTGCCATAACCATAAAACCTGTGAGTCTCTTTAGCCCTCAGAAGAACCAGTTACTGGGTTTGTATCTACTTTATCTGTCTCTGAGACTCTACTCAGGTATGCATAAGAGCAATCCTTCTGACAACCTCCAGACTCTTTTTTAGAGAATCATAGCCATATAAACTCATTTGTCCTTTCCATTTCCCCCTTAATTTAGGTCAAAAAGCATTTTCAACTCCTGTTATTATATGTAGACAGGGATATTCTGGTGATCTGTGTTGAACCTTTAATTCAAGGTCATTTTCTAGTTACATCATCAGCTAGTAGTTGGTAGTGATTCCCTCAGCACCAGGGAGGCTCATCTCGGGGTGTCATGTCCCATGCTGGGGGGAAGGCAGTGCATTTACATGGTGAGTTTGGCTTCGAGACTGGCCACATTTGGGTAACACGGAGGCTGTCAGGAGGGAACTCTTAGGCACAGTGCTGCTCTGGGCCTTGTTCTTATTACAGGTGTATAGGCTCACAAGCATATTCATTAGTATCAGGGGCTCAATGTTGGACCCTCATTCCTTCCTGGTCCTTGCCATTGCACGTGGGGGACTGCTGCTGCTCCCCTAGGGACCACGACAGAACCCCCCCAGCCAGGAACCCAGCACCCCCCAGCTGTTGTTTTTAATTGTTTTCACTATGAGTATATCCAAACATTTCCATGCACCGTGGACACATGCCCTGTGTAACTCCCTGTCAAACATATGTCACCTGTCAATAACATCCCATACCAGTATTCCTCCACTGCCATTGTTGAACCACTCTGTGATCCAAAACTTCCTCAAAAGTGAAGCCCAATATAATGCCAGGTTCCCTTAATAGTAAAATGGAATATAGCAATGAGTTTAAAGATTAGATATAGAATACATATTGATTTGGAAAAATTCTACATTCTATCATTTTCTTTTATTTTTTCCTAATTATTGAACTTCTCTTCACAAGAGCTATAGATCACAGTCATTCATATATACAATATACAGTACTCCCACATATCCAATATAAAACCTTTTCCCTTCCACAGCGATAATCTTTTAATATATTCATACCATATTTACTGAAACTGATGTACAGATATTGAGACAGTAGCTTTCAAACAAGGTAACATTTGTGTTTACATTATGGCTTATATTTTAGGCTATACAATTTTCTAAATTTTTAGTTATACTATGTTTTACATTATGGTTTACATTATTAGTCTGTCAGCCCCTATATGTTTTTGGTGTAATATTACATGTTTTATATCCATCCTTGCATGCTCTTGTGAAACACTTCTATTGCCCTCACAGTTATGTTGGTTCTATCTATTCAATATCTATTTCCCCCTCCCCTTGGGGCCCACAGTGACAGTCAATCTTCATTTCTTGAGGAGCCTTGTTCAGAGATACTTGCAACAGTGTTGAGGGCTTGACTTGCTCAACTGCCCTAATGCCCTGGGAGCCACCATTTCTCTTGAGAGATACAGTTCCCTCTATATGATGGCATTAGTCCTTCCCAGGATGTGGGTATAACTTCACTCTCATTATATCGGTCTCTACCCAATGGTATAACCCAGTCTGGCAAAATGAGCATTCACATATTCCCTAGGAGTCTGTCCTACATCAGATTATCCCCTTTAAGTGTCTTAAACAGGTAACTTTCCTAATTATATTTTGAAAAGGTTTTCTCAGCATTATACTCTCAACCAACACCTGACAAATCTCCTATGTTCGTATGTTGCCCCATCCTCCCCCCAATTTCTTGGGCAATAATACTCATCCGCCCATCCCTAGCCCCCCTCAAGCCCGCAAAGCCCCACCCAAAGTTCACCCTATGCCCCCATTTTTATCCCTTCCTTGTACACATACTTACCTCTAGCTTATCATAGATTTCACCTATGTAGATGTCAGCTTACATCCTTCCTCTACCCCCCGATTTCCTGTAAGCCTATCTTCCAGTCACTAGCTCTCTGAGGCAGCTTGGTTTACTTATTTCGTATCATTGAAGCCATGTAGTATTTGTCCTTCAATGCCTGGGTTGCTTCACTCAACATAGGTGCTCAAGATTCATCCATGCTATCACATGTGTTTGTAGTGTATTTGTTCTTAAAGCTGAGTAGTATCCCATTGTATGTATATACCACATTTTATTGATCCACTCATCTGTTGATGGGCATTTGGGTTGATTCCAACTTTTGGCGATAGTGAACAATGCTGCTATGAAATTGGTGTGCATATATCGGTTTGTGTCCTTGTTTTCAGATCTGCTGGGTATATACCCAGCAGTGGAATTGCTGGGTCATATGGCAAATTTATGGTTAGTTTTTTGAGAAACCACCAAACTGTCCTCCAGAATGGTTGGATCCTTCTGCATTCCCACCAGCAGGGGATGAGTGTTCCCATTTCTTCACATCCTCTCCAGCATTTGTATTCTTCTGTTTCTTTCATAGCTGCCAATCTTATGGGAGTAAGACGGTATCTCATTGTTGTTTTGATTTGCATTTCCCTGATAGCTAAAGATTTGGAGCATTTTTTCATGTGCTTTTTAGCCATTTGTATTTCTTCTTTGGAGAAGTGTCTGTTTAAATCTTTTTCCCATTTTTTAAATAGGTTGTTTATCTTTTCATTTTCAAGATATAGGAGTTCTTTATATACGCAACTTATAAATCTCTTATAGGATATATGGTTGCCAAATATTTTCTCCCATTGTGTAGGTTCCCTTTTTACTTTCTTGACAAACTCCTTTGAGGTGCAGAGGGCTTTAATTTTGAGGAAGTCCCATTTATCTGTCTGTTCTTTTGCTGCTTGTGCTTTTGGTGTGATGTTCATAAAGCCATTTCCTATTACAAGGTCTTGTAGATGTTTCCCTACACTGCTTTCCAAAGTCTTTATGGTCTTGGCTCTTATATTTAGGTCTTTGATCCATTTTGAGTTGTTCTTTGTATAAGGTGTGAGATGATAGTCCTCTTTCATTCTCCTACATATAGATATTCAGTTCTCTAGGCACCATTTGTTGAATAGGCCATTCTCTCCCAGTTGAGAGAGTTTGGTGGCTTTATCGAATATTATATGGCTATATATATGAGGTTCTATATCAGAACTTTCAATTCGACTCCATTGGTCTATGTGTCTCTCCTTATGCCAATACCATGCTGTTTTCAATACTGTAGCTTTGTAGTATATTTTGAAATCAGGTAGTGTGATTCCTCCAATTTCATTTTTCTTTTTCAATATGTATTTGGCTATTTGGGGCCTCTTTCCTTTCCAAATAAATTTCATAGTTAGTTTTTCTAGTTCCTTAAAGAATGCTGTTTTGATTTCTATTGGGATTGCATTGAATGTGTAGATCAGTTTTGGTAGGATAGACATCTTAATAATATTTAGTCTTCCTATCCATGAACAGGGAGTATTATTCCATTTGTTTAGGTCTTCTTTGATTTCCTTGAACAGTCTTGTGTAGTTTTTTACATCTTTAGTTAAATTTATTCCTAAATATTTGATTTTTTATTTACTATTGTACACGGTATTTGTTTCTTGATTTTCTCCTGATCTTGCTTATTAT
The DNA here is from genome assembly GCF_030445035.2 of Dasypus novemcinctus. Taxonomy (NCBI): domain Eukaryota; kingdom Metazoa; phylum Chordata; class Mammalia; order Cingulata; family Dasypodidae; genus Dasypus; species Dasypus novemcinctus. The sequence continues at coordinate 57,635,330 of NC_080673.1, forward strand.
TGGTGTACAGAAATGCTACTGATTTTTGTGCATTGATCTATAACCTGCGACTTTACTAAACTCATTTATGAGTTCTAGAAGCTTTGTTGTAGACCTCTCCGGGTTTTGTATGTATAGGATCATGTCATCTGCAAATAATGAAATTTTGACCTCTTCCTTTCCAATTTGAATGCCTTTTATATGTGGTTCTTGCCTCAGTGCCCAAGCAAGTACTTCTAGGACAATGTTAAATAGAAGGGGAGAGAGTGGGCATCCTTTTCTTGTTCCTGAATTTAGAGGGAAGGATTTCAGAATTTCTTCATTGTAAATGATGCTGGCTGTGGGTTTTTCATATATACTCTTTATCATGTTCAAAAATTTCCTTGTATTCAATCTTTTGGAGTGTTTTTATCAAGAAAGGGTGCTGTATTTTGTCAAATGCTTTTTCTGCATCTATAGATATAATCATGTGATTTTTTTTCCTTCAATCTGTTTATATGGTATATTACATTGATTTTCTTATGTTAAACCATCCTTGCATACCTGGAATGAATCCCACTTGGTCGTGGTGTATAATTGGTTTAATGTGTTGTTGAATACGATTAGCAAGTATTTTGTTGAGGATTTTTGCATCTAGGTTCATTAGAGAAATTGGTCTGTAATTTTCCTTTCTTGTGGTGTCTTTGTTTGGCTTTGGTACTAGGGTAATGTTGGCATCAGAGAATGAGTTAGGCAATGTTCCCTCTGTTTTGATTTTTTGGAAGAGTTTCAGCAGGATTGGTGTTAGTTCTTTCCAGAATGTTTTGAAGAATTCACCTGTGAAGCCTTCTGGCCCTGGGCTCTTCTTAGTTGGGAGGTTTTTAATGACAGATCTATCTCTTTACTTGTGATTGGTTTGTTGAGATCATCAATTTCTTCCTTCGTCAATATAGGCTGCTTATGGTTTCTAGGAATTTGTCCATTTCCTCTGAATTGTCATTTTTGTTGGAATATATTTTTTCAAAGTATCCTCTTATAATAGTGTTTATTTCTGTGGGGTCAATGGTGATATCTCCTTTCTCATTTCTTATTTTGTGTATTTGCCTCTTCTCTCTTTTTTTCTTTGTTAGTCTAACAAAGGGTTTGTCAATTTTACTGATCTTCTCAAAAAACCAGCTCTTTGTCTTGTTTACCTTTTCAAGTGCTTTCTTATTTTCTATTTCATTTAGTTCTGTTCTTATCTTTGTTCTTTCTTTCTTTCTTCTTCCTGTGGGATTACTTTGTTGTTTTTTCACTAATTCCTCCAAATGTGCAGTTAGTTCTTCAATTTTTGCTCTTTCTTCTTTTTTGATGTATGAATTTATGGCTATAAATTTCCCTCTTAGTACTGCTTTTGTTGCATCCCATAAGTTTTGGTATGTTGTGTTATCATTATCATTCGTTTCAAGGTAATTATTGATTTCTTTTGAGATTTCCTCTTTGAACCACAGTTTTTCTAAGAGTGTGTTGTTTAATTTCCATATGTGAGTGTGAAATCTGGGCCTCTGGCCCTTGCAGATTTCCAGCTTCACTCCACTGTGGTCAGAGGTATTATTTTGTATGATTTCAATCTTTCTAAATTCATTGAGATGTTCTGTCCAAAGTTGATAGTGGTGTATTAAAATCTCCCACTATAATTGTAGAGGCATCTATTCTTTCACTTAGTTTTTCCAGTGTTTGCCTCATGTATTTGGAGGTGCCCTTGTTAGGAGCATAAGTATTTATGATTGTTCATTCTTCTTGAGAGATTGTCCCTTTCACTAATATGTAGTATCCTTCTTTGTCTCTCACAATTGTTTCACATTTAAAGTCTATTTTGTCTGATATTAATATAGCTACTCCTGCCTTTTTTTGGTTATTGTTTGCTTGTAAGATTGTTTCCAACCATTCTCTTTCAGCCTCCATGAATCTCTGGGTCTAAGATGTGTCTCTTGTAGACAGCAAATAGATGGGTCATATTTCCTTATCCAATGTCCCAGTCTGAATCTTTTGATAGGTGAGTTTAATCTGTTGACATTCAGTGTTATTACTTTCAAGGAATTATTTATGTTAGCCATATTTTGATTGGACTTGTGTTTGTCATATTTTTGTCTTTTTTGTTGCTCTTACACTCTCCTCCAACTCTGCCTGTCCTGTTGTTCTCCTTTCTTCCTGCAGAACTCCCTTTAGTATTTCTTGAAGGGGAGGTTTCTTGTTGGCATACTCTTTCAATTTCTGTTTATCTGTGAATATTTTGAACTCTCCATCATTTTTGAATGCTAGTTTAGCTGTGTAGAGTATTCTTGGTTGGAATTTTTTTTCTTTTAGTACCTTGACTATATCACACCACTGACTTCTTGCCTCCATGGTTTCAGATGAGAAATCAGCACTTAATCTTATGGACTCTCCCTTGTATGTGATGGTTTTCTTTTCTCTTGCTGTTTTAGAATTTTCTCTTTGTCTTGAGCATTGGAAAATTTCACAAGTATATGTCTTAGGGTGGGCCTGTTGGGTTTTATGATGTTTGGGGTGCATTGTGCTTCTTGGATATGTACATCTGTCTCTCTCAGTAGATTTGGGAATTTTTCAGCCATTATTTCCTGCAACACCCTTTCTGACCTCTTTCCCTTCTTTTCTCCTTCTGGGATGCCTATAATACATATGTTTGTGCATTTTGCATCGTCATTCTGGTCCCTAAGTCCTAGCTGGATTTTTTCTATCTTTTTATCGATCACTTCTACTATCTGTTTGATTTCTGATGTACTGTCTTCCACATCACTAATTCTCTCCTCTGCCTCTTCTAATCTGCTGCTATTTGCTGTGAGTGTATTTTTGATTTCTCGAACTGTGGTTTGCATTTCCATCATATCTGTTATCTTTTTGCATATGTCTGCAATTTCCTCTCCAAATGTTTTCTTCATATTGTTAAACTCTTCCTTTACTTCATTAAGTTTGTCTCTGATATATGTTCTGAGATCTTTAATTACTTGTCTTAAATTCTGCTCCCCTTCCTGGTTTTTAGTTTGTTCATTGGATTCAGTTTTCCTGATTACTGGTTTGGTTTGTATTTTTTTGTTGCTGTCTGGTCATCATTTTATCTTGATGGGCTTAATCAGTTCCTTAGCTTCTTGGTCTAGTCTTGGGGATTAATTAGCTGTTGTTCTTGTGTAAGTGTTATAAATTCTCTTTGTCACTTTGTTCTTCTTATTCTAATTTCTTGTTGCTGGCTGAGTTCACTTTGAAGGAAAATATTAGGGTCAGGAAAAGGCAATTGTGTAAAAAAGGAAAATGTGTGAAGTAGTACTGGTAATAAATGTTAACAGAGCAACAATATGAGATCTGGGAGGATGGATATTAGATTCATGTAATTTGTGTAGTATTATAGCAGTAAGTAAAGTACCTATATTGAGGTAGCAACTGAATATGGGAGGAATATAGTATGAATTAAAAAGTCAGTGTTTCATGAGAGAGGGAAAGAGAAAAGAAAGACAATAGTATCAAGAGTGGATGAAAGACAGAAAAAAAACCAAAGGTGTTAGAAATTAAAAGTTAGACAATTTGGGGACTAAAGAAAGGGAGGTGGAATATAGGAGAGACAGTAGATGATGGAGGATACCCAGATGTGGGGGAAAAGGGATAGTGTAGGTGGCCAAAATCAATTCACACAGAAACGAGGCAATGGAGGTTGAGGAAATCCAGCAAATGTGAGGTGTTCCCTGCAGTGCCTATTGTATAGTTAATATAAAATAAAATAAGAAGAAAAGGAGGGAAAAGAAAAAAAAAAGAGAAGAAAAAAGGGGGGGTGGGCAAAGAAAAGAGAGAGAAACAAGCAAGAAAAAGAAAAGAAGAAAGAGAAAGAAAAAAAAATACTAAATAAATGAATAAAGACCTTGGGGGATACAATGGAAGAAAAGACTAGGAGATAATGCAATATTAGCAACCAGGACAATAAAAAAGAAAAGAAAAAAGAAAAAAGAAAAAAGAGAAAAAGGAAAGAGAAAAAACAAACAAACAAACAAACAAACCACAAACGTTAAGGTCTAGGACATTCAAGGACCTCAGATGGACATCAGGGCATGGTGGATTCAGGGATGGGAAGTCTGTGATATTGCAGACTCAAGAGGTGTGAGTCTCTGGGGTGTGGGCCACCAGGGTTTAGGGGATACAGACCTGGCAACCTCAAATCCAGTTAATAGGGAGCCCGGGAGAACTGCAGTGCAACACAGCCTTCAGGGATCCCTGCAGCTTGGTGCCAGCCCTATGGGGGGAGGGTCACATCCACAAACTCTGACCTCTGTGTCAGAAACAAAAAATTCCCCCTCTCACAAGAGTCTCTTCTGTCGCTGTGTCACCAATTCGACTTCAGGACACCTCCCGCCCTGCAAGCCCCTGAAACAGCCTACTGGAGATGCCTCTATATTGCAACCAATTTAAGGACACTGCAGATTGGCAGCCAGCCCTAATGGGCAGGGCTCTAGCTGGAAGCACTGATCTCCGTGTCCGAAACCCAAACTCCATGCCTCACAAAAACTCCATCTCTGTCTCACCAAATCAGTTTCCAGAGACCTCCTGCCCTGTAAGACCCTGAATAGCCTGCTCAGGGCTTATGAATTCCCCAGCACCACAGAGCCTCCAGGAATCACCGCTGCCAGGCTGCCCACACCAGGGGGGAGCGTCCTGCACGCAGCACCTATCTCCGTGTAAGAGAGCCTCAATTCTACCTTTTACATGAATCTTCTCTGTCACCGTCCCACCAAATCGATGTCCAGAAACCTCCTGCCCTGCAAAATCCCAAAACAGCCTGGTCCTGAAGAATTTCCAATGCTGCCCAGCGGCTTCTTTGCAAGAGAGACTATAAGGTGCACTTACTCAGACACCATCTTGCCCTGCCTCTCTAAATTACTTAATAAATGATGTGGTAGACTGCATAATACCCTGAACCCCAATATGATCATATCCTAATCCCTCAAATCTGTGAATATGTTACTTGACATGGTGAAAAGGACTTTGTATATGATTGCTAAGGATCTTGAGATGGAAAAAGTATCCAGGGTTATCTGGGATGCAGGAGATTGAGGGACAGAGAGGGATTTGAAGATGCTGCACAGCTGGATTTAGATATGATGCAGCCACAAGCCAAGAATGCATGCATCCTCTAGAAATTGGAAAACAAGGAAATAAATTCTACCCTACAGTCTCCAAAAGGAACCAGACTAACTTATCTATTTTAGACTTCTAGCCCCTGGAATTGTAAGAGAATACATTTGTGTTGTTTAGAGCTACTAAATTAGTGGTAATTTGTTATAGAAACAGTAGAAAACAAATCCCAGCAAGTGATTTCATTTTCAATATACATCAATGTCAATCGTAACAGTTGCAGAAGCATGCTTGATCTCGAATAAGCATTCAAGAAAGGTTTCCTCAAGTAAACTGTAAAATTAACTACATTGCCAATGGGAACTGACTCTTCTTCTATTAAAGGATTCATGAGTAACCATTTTTAATATGGGGAAATAAAAATGTATTATTTGTTAAGAATATTCTAACTTGCTCAACAATTTGTTCCTTGTTTTTGGTACAAATGGTAAAATAATAATGAACCCATTGAACAGCACCTAAGTGAGAATGAAAGATCTTTTAGGACTACTCTTCAAAACTGATCATTTAATTGAATTATATATTATAAGTAAATGCAAATTTAGTAATGCCTTCAGCAAATTATGTATGAGATACATACATACATACACACACACACACAGAGGCAAATCTGAGTTAACAGAGAGAGGACAGTAGATGTGGCAGACAGACACTTAAGGCAGTCCTCATGATTCCCTTTCCTGGTTTACCTGCCCGTACATAATCCCTCCTCAATCAAGCATTCAGAGGTGACCCAGCCTTGTTTCCTACCTTGAATGCAATTGTTCTTAGGACACAAGTAAGCCATGCCTAGATCCCTGACTTACAGAAATGGTAAGTTAATTAGTTTATGTTGATGTAAGCCATTAGGTGTGTGGTAATTTTTTGTGAAACAATGCATAACCAATAGAGTAGGATATATAATATCTGAGGCCTTGCTACTATAATCTGTAAAAGTTTGTCACTTAAGGTACGGTCTTTGAACCAGTGATAAAGGCTCACCTGAGAGCTTTTTGGAAATGCAGAACCTCAGGACAACCTTAGACCTATTGAATCAGAATTTGCATTTGACAAGTTCCCCCAGGATTAATATTTAAGAAGCACCTCCTTCCTCCGGATCTCATGTACTCGTACTTTTTTAAGTAGTTGTACTCCAGTACTCTTATCTCAAGGCCACTATGTAGGTATTAAAATTAAAATAAGAATTCATGGGAAGAAAACTAGAACTAATTTAACCTATGAATCATAGTTAACAATAATATTGTAAAATTTTTGTAACAAAGGCAAAGAAGGTACAATACCAATTCTAAGGATCAAAAAGAATATGGGATTTAGTTTTATGAAATGTGAATATGATCAAGCCTTTTTTTTTCAACTTCTTCATTAATAAGGAAACCTTGGTCATGTCATTTAGCCAATCTGTGCTCATTTATTCCTCTTTCAGAACACTAAAGAAACAATTGGTTTGTTTATATAATTATATAAGATAATTGTGCCTGGACAGGATTTTTTAAAGTAATGTTTCCCAAATTTGTTAAACTGCCTTTGGTCTTATGTTTTATTTTTTGAAGTTGAAATAAAGTTTTAAAAAATGAATTCTCAGCCAACTACACCATCCTGACATAAATACAGCTAGGTTAAATTCATCCAGTCTTACATCATTCCATCCATTAATGTGTCCATCTCTTCATATGAAAGAAGGATGAATTAATTGGGCATCACCCATCATGCTCCAAACCAGACACTCCTGATGATACCAGATGAATGAAAAAGACTGTCTTCATTGATTCCTCATACTCTGACTTGCCCTAAGGTTCCAGGCCCAAACTAGACTTAAATTGTTTGTGTGGGGGGGATGTTATATATGCCAATCCTGGCCCTGTATCATCAGAAGCCTGTTACTCTGAGGCTACATATAACCCTGATACAACTCCTCTGTTTTATAAACTCATTTATTAAGTGTTGTAGTAATTTGGAAATGTATGTACTCCAGAAAATCATCTTCTTAAAGCTAATCTATTCCTGTAGGTGCAAATCCATTTCAAGAAGGCTCTTTTGATGAAGTTACTTCAGGTAAGGTGTGACCCACCTCAGTCAGGATGGGTCTTAATCAACTTACTGGAGTTCTTTATAAATGGGGAGGAGAGAGAGAGAACGTGCAAGAGGACCACAGAAGCAAGAAGCTGAACTCAGTGAAACCCAGATGAGAAGGGAGACACCAGCAGGCGCTGCCATATGTCTTGTCATGTGGCAGAGTTGTCAAGGATCACTGGCAGCGTCTTCAGGAAGAAAGTATGGCCTTAATGATGCTTTGATTTGGACATTTTCTCAACCTCAAAACTTTAAGGTAATAAATTCTCATGGTTAAGCCACTCCTTTTCATGATCTCTGCTTTCAGTAGCCTAGGAAACTAAAATAAGTGACTATTTTAACAGCATAAAGTAGCATTTAAAACTACAAAATGAAAATATGGTGTTAGGTTTTATAACTAAGAATTCCTGGAGTCCAACCACCTGTGACCAGATTTCAGCTCTATTTATTTCTTGATATGTTACCTGAAGCAAGCTACATAACTTTTGTGTCTCTTCACTCATATATACATACAGTATACATACATACATAAAGTAGAGATATTATCTGTCTAGCAAAATTGTTGAGAGATTTAAATGATATAATATCCATAAAGTGCATGGAATTTCCCCTATAAAGAGGAGAAATTATGGAACAAGTTTCTTCCTTAATCTCTTGGTATACAGTAGTAGAGATTTTTCCTTAAAAACTCTTGGTCCTTCCCCAATTATTACTGTCCATGGAGGTGGAAGGAGCAATGTGTTTGATAATTACTGTAGCTGAGAATGTGCATCCTTGACTCTGCTCCTTCCTTCTTCCTTCCTCTTGGGAATCTGGTTGTCTACAGGAAATACCTACTCTGCTTCAAGACTAGTTACCATGTATTTTATAAGAAGAATTCTGTTCTTATGCAGAAAGATAAGCAGCTTTTTTAGCTATATCTGTTACTGGATAAGTCTGCTTTATTTAGTTAAGCAAATTAAATTTAATCAATAAAATAAATGTTTCATCCTGTTTTCATTGAATTAGTCAACTACACTGGGAAGTAAGTATATTTGTACAAATAAGACGGAAATGCAGTTAAGAGTTTTCATGTACTTAATTTCAATCTCCTTTTTCTGTATCCTATTAACAACTTATTTGTTTTCTTAGATTTTGATGGTAGGAAAACGGTCCATATTTTGTTTTAGAAACCAATTGTAGCAGTCAGAGATTATGAATTCCAAAAAGAGAGATTATGTTTTTAAACTGGTCTGTTTCTCTGGGTGTGATATTCTTTGATTGTAGTAGATTCATTTGAGATACCTTTGATTAAATTATGTTAAGATTAGGGCTTTCATTCGATCAAATCATTAAGGTATGCAAGGTTGAGTCCCCACCTGCTTGGCATTCTATTTAAATGGGCACTCAATCAAGAACACAGAAATAATGCATACATACACAGAAGAAGAAAGACAGCTCCAAAGACACAGCAGAGGCCCCAGGAAGAGAGATGAGCCTGACAATTTGTAGAACAGAATCCCTGAGAGATGAGCCTTATTCTAGCCAAAAGCTGAGACTGGAAGAAGTTGGGACAATGGAGCCTTAAGAGGAAAAAGGAAGGCTGAGCCCTCCCTCCCAGACATCCCCCACCCATCTTTTTTCAATATGTGGCAATTGGTGAGAAAGTACCTCTTATGGTGCCTTGAGTTGGACTCTTTAGGGCCTTGTGACTGTAAGCTTCTACACAAATAAATACCCTTTATAAAAGCCAACAGAGTTCTGGTACTTTGCATCAGCACATCTTTTGGTTGATTAATACACCAATGTTTAATGATTCAATTGTTTGTTACTAAAATATAAAACACTGTGATTCAAGTGAATAAGTGAATATTATCATTTATGAAAAATATACAATCACATCTTAATGAATAAGTAATAGTAATCTTCCTTAACTCTTTTGATGAGTATTTTTCCCCACTGGAATTTAACATATTTCTCTGAAATTAACAATATAATAACAAAAGTTATAGGAAAATAATATTACTTTTTCAGAATTGAGAGTTAAAGCAATCTGGGCTTTATTTTAGTAAGAGGGTGTGTGTAAAGTTTAAAAAATTAATAATGCCATAAGAGTAAGAGCTATTACTCATTAATGAACCTTACAATGTGCTGGATGGCATAAACTTTGAACAAAAGTATGTGAGAGAAATCTCATTAGTCTCTTACTTCTCCCCATCGACCAGATGAGAAAACTAAGGTCAGATGGTTAGATAATTTGACTAAAATGAAACTAAGAGATTGAGAAAGGAATCAAGTCTAAGTAGACTCCAGAGTCTGAATGCTTAAATAGTACTCTACTACTACTTTTTGATATAACTAGTTTATCAAATACAGTAAGAGTTCCACTAGTAAGAATTAAACCCTTTTAGGTCATTATTTAACAGATTTCAAATCATTATTTCCCTTCTCTGAAAACAAACAAACAAACAAAAATCACTATCTAGAAGGTTTTTCTGCCTAGAATATTCTTCTACTTCCTTTGGGTCTGACTGGAGTTATAATATTAAAGGCCACAGATCTAGAATTAATCAATGAAAAAACCAGTAATTTCTCATAATAACTATTGGACTGCAAGAACAAAGCAAAGAAGGGAGAGAGGGCTCAGCAGTCCAGGGTTAGCATATTCACACACATTTCTTATTACATCAAAAGGGCAGGCTTTCTTTCATTCTTTTGTATTACAATGTTCTTTCCAAGATTTGTGATCAGCAGAGGAGACGCAACCTCAGGACAGGCAAAAGAGGAAAGATAAGTTACCAGAAATTTCAGCAAGGGAGAAACCAAAAGTAAGCAAACTTTGGATAAGCTCTTTGAAAGTGATAATATTAGCAATGTACCTGTAACTTTGTTTAAACAAAAATATTTCATGATTTTTTCATATTGATCACTTTTAAAATATATGATTGGATAATGTTATCATAATGCATTTTCATCAGTGATCATATTCTACAATATTCTTAATACAATAAGACACTGGAATTTTTCTTTTCTTAGGTCAACATAGATGCTTGTATTACTACAATAATTGCATCTTTAAATGCCAAAGCATCTGATTAAATGTGGAAAATCATAATTTATATATTTTCACCTATGCTTAAGAACAGAGAAAATAATAATTCACATTGATTTTAAACATATTTGGATATAACAACATAGAATAAAATGATACCTCTGTTCATTTTTTAAATAAAAATATATATCTTTAAATATACAAATTGCAATATATAAGAAAAAGCTAAAAACTTTCATATTTAACAGAGAATACATGCATTTGCCTTTGATGTCATCTTAGGTGCATATTATATAGAAAACTAGGCATTATACCTGAAAAGAAAAAAAAAAAAAGAGAAAAAAAACCACAAAATCTTCTTAGAGGTTTGAACCATCCTTGTTTTAGTAAAGTCCAGAATTTAAGAATCACAATTTGCCTATTTTCCCTGAAGGCAATAGTTTCAGTAACCTACTGATGAATAAATATCACCCCAAAACTTAATGGTCCTGTAGGGCTAATTTCATCTAAGATGTACACATGTGACTGCATTCGCTTGGCTGGTGAATGGCTGGCTTGGGCTGGATGGCTTCAGGTGTCTAAAATCATATGTCTTGTAGTTGGTACTGGCTGTAAGTTAGGGGTCCTTAGTTTTCATTCAACTGACCTCTTTTCCTTGAAAAATGCTTCATCTTCTTTGAATTGAGGTCACAGGACAATGTTCCAAGAGTATGAATGTCAAGGTGGCAAGAACTCTTTAGATCTAGGTTCCAGAACTTGTGTGATTTTGCTTCTATCACATTGTTTGGACAAGATCAGGCAAGTTTCATGGATTGGCGGAGATCGAGATTCTACCTCTGGATGGGAGGATTAGCATACCCACATTGCAAAGCAGGCTGGAATACTGGGATGGAAGTATTTTATGGTCATCAATTACTTTATGAATCTTCCCTCTGGCATCAAAATATTTACAATCCTCTTGAATGTGAAATATGTCATCCTAGAATCTCAAAAAATGTCTAGTCTTAGTTTTAACCAAGGTCTCATGACCTGACTCTGATACTGACATGGATGGCTTCTTTAGTGCAACTCCTCAAATGTGGCACATTTTGATCCAGAGTTGAGAAAGACAACATAAAATGGTGTGTTTTATTTATGTGTGTGGTGGTTTGAAACTGTATGCACCCCAGAAAAATCATGTTCTTAAAATTAATCCATTTTAATATATGTTGTATAATATACCTATTATACAATAGGTATAAACCTATTGTAAGTAGGTCCTTCTGATTCACTTAATGTGTGGCCCAGGGTGATTCTTAATACTTTTACTGGAGTCCTTTATAAATGGGATGAATACAGAAAGAGCAAGAAAGCCATGGAAGCAAGAAGCTGAAGGCAGTGAAAACTGAAGAGAAGGGAGAGACCAGCAGATGCTGGTACATGCCTTTCCATGTGACAGAGGAGTCCAGGATCACTGATGGCTGGTCTTTGGGAGAAAGTATTGCTTGCCTATCCCTTGATTTGGACATTTTTCTCAGTCTCTTAATTTGAAAGCTAATAAATCAATAAATCAACCCATTAATAAATAATAAATGGGTTGTAAAGTCAACCCATTTTATGATATCTGTTTTCAGGAGCCTAGGAAATAAAAACAATATTTTATCACAATTTTTTTTAATTTACTTTTTAATTGTCTTTTTCTAAAAAGATACATAGATCACACAAAAAGTTACATTAAAAAATATAAGCAGTGCTCCAAAATGTATTCACCAAATGCAATGAATGTGCTGTAATGATGAAAGAGGTTGTTGATGTGGGAGGAGTGGGGGAGGTAGGGTTTGGGGTATGAGAACCTTTTTTATTTCTTAATGTAACATTTTTTTGTGATCTATGCATCTTCAAAAAAATACAATTAAAAAAATAAAGTCAAAGAAATACACATAAGAGGTTTCCATATACCTCATTTCCCACAACTCCAACTCCTCCCACATCAAAACTTTTTTCATCAGTGTGAAATTTTCATCGCATTTGATGAATACATTTTGGAGCACTGCTGCACTGCATGGATTATAGTTTACATTGTAGTTTACACTCTCCCCAGTCCATTCAGTGGGTGATGGCAGTGGGTAATGTCCTGCATCTATCCCTTTAACAGCATTCAGGAAAACTCCAAGTCCTGAAAATTACACCATATCACACCTCTTTTCTCCTCTCCCTGCCCTCAGCAACTCCCATGGCCACTGTCTCCACATCAATGATACAATTTCTTCCATTCCTAGAGTCACAATAGTTCTATAGTAGAATACCAGTAAGTCCACTCAAATCCATATTTTATTTCTCCATCCTGCAGACCCTGGGATGGTGATGTTCACTTCACCTCTAAATTAGATCACTCATGGCTGATGGATGTGATTCTCCTGCCTGAAGTTGTAGACTCTCAGTTCCCTAGTGTGGAGGTTGACCATCTTTACCTCCCTGTTAGCTAATCTGGGTAAGCCCAACAAACCAGCGTGTAGGTGTTGCAACTCTGCTGAGGCTCAGAACCCAGCTGGCACATGGGCAGTCCAGAAAATTCAAGTCTCCTGAGCATACACCAACCCTAGCATCAATCATAGATTCAGTACAAGTAATAGAAGAGGCATGTGTAGAGAGGTCACATCTGAGTCCAACTCCATCACACTCAGAATAAATTCCAGAGTAGGGCTCACTGGCAAGGCACTGAACTCCAGAAGCATCTGCCATGACTGTAGAACCTGGGTGGCTCCATAGCCCTCAGGAGCACCACAACATGGGGTTGTATCTACTTTGACTGTCTCTGGGATCCTGCTGAGATGTGCATCAGCACGACCCCTCTGATGACCTCCCACTCATTTTGAAGTCTCTTAGCCATATAAACTCATTTGTCTTTACCATTTCCCCCTTTTAGTCAAGGTCTTTTTCTAGTTGCATCACAAACTAATGATTGATAGTAATCCCTAGGCACCAGGGAGTCTTATCCCTGGTAGTCATGTCTCATGCTGGGGAGAAAGTAATGCATTTATATGCTGAATTGGCTTAGAGAGTGGTCACATTTGAACAACATGGAGTCTCTCAAGAGGTAACTCTTAGGCACCCTGCAGTTCTAGGCCCAGTTGAAATTTCAAGCACACAGGTGCATAAGCATAGTCATCAGTATCAAGGGCCCATAAATGGACCATCCTTCTTCACTTGTCTTTGCCCTTGTACTTCTGGGATTATTGCTGTTCCACTGGGGAATGCTACCAAGATCCCCAGGATGGAAACTCAGCACTCCCTCAGTTGTCATGTGTAACTCTACCCACTGTGACAATACACAAAAAATATCCAAACAAATCTATATACCCTATATGTATGCCCTGCAGACCTCCCTCCCACCCATGCATGCCTCATCAATGACACCCCACACCTGTGCTTCTCCACTGACATAGTTGAACCTCTCTGTGATCCAAAACTTTTCTGAAACGAAGCCTAATATACTGCCAAATTCAATTAGTAGGAATATGAAATAGTAATGATATGTGTAAAATTAGAATAGAATACATAATAATTTAGAAAAATTAAAAGAAGTAAAAAGTGAGGTAGCAAAAATGAAAAATATCATAAAACTTTTTTTTGACATTTTGAATTTGGTCACAGTAAAAGGTTTACCCTGTATGTACAGTGGCAAGGCAATCTCTTACATTCCCTCCTCAGTGTCTACATAATTTTAAAAAAATTATTTTGTCTTCAAAAAAGTATTAGATCACAATAAAGTCACATATATAATATATGGGACTCCCATATACACAACATCAAACCCTTTTCCCCCTTCCCCAGCAATGATCTTTTTACATGTGGATGCTATATTTGCTACAGCTTATGTACAGACATTGAAACATAGCTACTAACCATGATTCCATTATGGTTTACAGTATGGTTTATATTTAAGACTGTACACTTTTATATATTTTTGTTATGTTATGGTTCACATTATGGTTCACATTTTAGACTTTACACTTTTATAAATTTTAGGTGGAATTTAACATGGCCTATATCCATCCTTTCACGATCATATAGAACATCCATTGTCCCCCAGTTATCCCCTATTCCATCTATTCTATTCCTTGCTCCCCTCCCCTCAGGGCGCACAGTGAGATTCAAGCTTCAGTGCTTGAAGGATAAGATTCATAGATACTTGCAACAATGCTGAGAGCTTGACACACTAGTCTGTCTTTCCCCATTGGGAGCCACCTATTCTCTCTGTTTGAGAACATCAGGCCTCCCTAGGATGGGGGTACAACACCTTCCTGCTCATTGTATGGGTCTCCAACCACTGATATAACACACTATGACAAGAGGAGCACTCACATACTCCTTAGAAGCCTGCCCCAGGTGAACCCTGTGCTGGATGCACCCCGTCAAATACCTTAAACTGGAAACCCTTCCTTATTATATTTTCTAAAGAGTTTTTTCAACATTATAGTTTCAACCACATACCTGACAATCTCCTGTGTTTACCCAGTCCCCCAAAGGTCCCCCAAACTCCGTGGACCATCTGACCCATCCTCCAAACCCTAGTCTCCCTCAAGCCTGCAAAGCCGCACCCAATAATATCCCTATGTCCCCATCATATCCCTTCACTGCATGACCACTTACCTCCACTTTATCATAGATTTCACCAATGTAGGCATCAACTCACAACCTTCCTCTCTCCCCACTCTATTTTATATAAGCCTATCTTCCAGTCTCTAGCTCTCTGAGAGAGGTTTATTTGCTTAATTCATATGAGAGAGTTCCTGTAGTATTGTCTTTCAATGCCTGGCTTGGTTAACTCAACATAAAGTCCTCAAAATTCATCCATGTTATCTCATGTGTTAGTACTGTATTCCTTCTTACAGCTTAGTATTCATTCTATGTATATACCACATTTTGTTTCTCCATTCTTCTGTTGATGGGCATTTGGGTTGATTCCAACTTTTGGCAATACTGAATAATGTCAGTATGAACATTTATGTGCATAAAACAGTTTGTGTCCTTGTTTTCAGTTCCTTTGGTTATATACCAATCAGTGGAATTGCTGGGTCATATGACAAATCAATAGCTATTGTTTGGAAGAACCATCAAACTGTCCTCCAGAATGACTGAATCCCTCTACAATCCCATGAGCAGTGGATGAGAGTTCCCATTCCTCCACATCCTTTCCAACACTTGTAGTCCTATGTTTTTTTAATAGCCACCAGTCTAATCGTTGTAAGATTGTTTTTCATTGTAGTTTTGATTTATATTTCCCTAATAGCTAGTGATGTTGAGCATCTTTTCATGTGCTTTTTAGCCATTTATAAATCTTCTTTGGAGAAGCGTCATTTCAAATCTCTTACCCATTTATTTTTTTTTGAACGGGTTGTTTGCCTTTTTATTTTTAAGGTATAGGATTTCTTTATATATGTTGGATATTAGGCTCCTATCAGATATACATGTTTTCTCCCAGTGTGTAGGCTGTCTTTTCACTTTCTTGATAAATTCCTTTGAGATGCAAAAGGCTTCAGTTTTGAGGAGGTTACATTTATCTACTTATTCCTTTGCTGTTTGTGCTTTGGGTGTGAAATTCATGAAGCCATTTCCTATTCCAAGGTCTTATAGATGTTTCCCTACATTGTCTTCCAAAGTCTTTATGTCTTGGCTATTATATTTAGATCTTAGATCCATCTTGAGTTGATTTTTATGTAAAGTGTAAGATGGTAATCCTCTCTCATTCTTTTGCATATGGATATTCAATTCTCCAAGCACCATTTGTTGAAGAGAGGAATCTCTCCCAGTTGAGTGGGCTTGGCGGTATTCTCAAATATCAGATGACTGCATCTGTGAGAATCTATATCAAAACTCTCAATTCCATTCCATTGGTTAGTAGTCTTGCCATTTTAACCACTATAGCTTTGTTTTAAAGTCAGATAGTGTTATTCCTTCTATTTCATTTTCCTTTTTTAATATATCTTTGGCTACTATAGGCCTCTTTCCCTTCTAAATAAATTTCATAGTCAGTTTTTCCAGTTAATTTAAAAAGCTGTTGGTTTTTATTGGGATTGTATGAAATCTGTAGATTAGTTGGGTAGGACATCTTGATGATATTTAGTCTACCTATCCATGAACAGGGAATATTCTCCAATTTACTTAAGTCTTCTTTGATTTGCTTTAGCAGTGTTGTGCAGTTTTCTGTTTATAAGTCTTCTATATCTTTAAATTTATTCCTAGGTGTTTGATTTTTTTAATTTACTATTATAAATGATATTTTTTCTTGATTTCCTCCTCAGGTTACTCATTCTTGTTATACAGAAGTGCTATTGATTTCCATGCATTGATCTTATAACCTGCAACTTTACTGAATCATTTATAAGTTCTAGAAACTTTGTTGTATATTTCTCAGGGATTCTATGTATAGGATCATGTCATCTTCAATAGTGAAATTTTGACTTCTTTCTTTCCAGTCTGGATGCCTTTTATATCTGGTTCTTGTCTCATTGCTTGAGCAAGTACTTCTAACATATTGTTAAATATGTAGGGTGATAGTGGGCATCCTTATCTTGTTCCTGAGCTTAGTGGGAAATTTTAGGATTTCACTATTGTAAATGATGTTAGTGTGGGTTTTTCATATATACCCTTTATCATGTTCTGAAAGTTTCCTTCTATTCCTATCTTTTCCAGTGTTTTTATCAGGAAAAGTTGCTGTATTTTGTCAAATGCTTTTTCTACATCTATAGATATGGTGATGTGGTTTTTTTCCTTTGATCTGTTTATGGTGCATATTACATTGATTGATTTTCTTATGTTGAACTGTCCTTGCACACCAGGAATGAAACCAACTTGTTCTTGGTTTATAATTCATTTGATGTGTTGTTGAATGTGATTAGCAAGTACTTTGTTGAGGATTTTAGCATCTAGTTTCATTAGAGAGATTGGTCTGTAATTTTCCTGCCTTGTGGTGTCTTTTCATTTTTTTGGCTTTGGTATTAGGGTAATGTTGGCATCATTGAATGAGCCAGGCAATGCTCCTTCTATTTCAATTTGTTGAAAGAGTTTAAGCAAGACTGGTGTTAGTTCTTTCTGGAATGTTTGGTAGAATTCACCTCTGAAGCTGTCTGGCCCAGGGTTCTTCTTAGTTGGGAGGTTTTTAATTACTGATTCTGTCTCTTTACTTGTCAACTTGTTGACATCATCAACTTCTTCTTTCATCAATGTAGGCTGCTTATGTGTTTCTAGGAATTTTTCCATTTCTTCTAAATTGTCCTTGTTGTCATATAGTTTTTCAGAGTATCCTTTTATGATTGTTGCTATTTCTGTGGGGTCAGTGGTGATAATTCCTTTCTCATTTCTTAATTTTTGTATTTACATCTTCTCTCTCTTTCTTTTCTTTTTTTAAGTCTAATTAAGGGTTTGTTAATTTTATTGATCTTCTCAAAGAACCAGCTCTTTCTTTTATTTTTTCTAGTGCTTTCTTACTCTCTATTTCATTTAGTTCTGCTCATATCTTTGTCCTTCCTTCCTTCCTTCCTTCCTTCCTTCCTTCCTTCCTTCCTTCCTTCCTTCCTTCCTTCCTTCCTTCCTCCCTCCCTCCCTCCCTCCCTCCCTCCCTTGGGGTTAGTTTGTTGTTTTTTTTTTTATTAATTCCTCCAAGTGTGCAGTTAGGTCTTCAATTTTAGCTCTTTTTTCTTTTTCAATGTCTGAATTTATGGTTATGAGTTTCCCTCTCAGTACAGATTTTGCTGCATCCCATATGTTTTGATACATTTTGTTGTCATTTTCATTAGTTTTGAGAGAGTTATTGATTTCTTTTGAGATTTCCTCCTTAACCCACTGTTTGTCTAAAAGCGTTTTGCTTAACTTCTATATCTTTGTGCCTAATCTGGTTTTCTGGCCTTGCAGTTCTCTGTGGTCAGAGAAATTATTTTATATGATTTTGATCTTTCAGAATACATTGAGATTTTCTCTGTGGCCTAGTATGTGGTCTGTCTTGGAGAATGATCCATGTGCTCTTGAGAAGAGTGTGTATCCTGATGTAGTTGGGTGTAATGTTTTGTATATGTCTATTAAGTTCAGATCCTCTAATATATTATTCAAACTATTTCTTTTTTTATTGATAATCTGTTGAGAAATTTTGCCTAATGGTGATAATGGTGCTTTAAAGTCCTCCACTATAATTGTAGAGACATGATTCCTCCATTTAGTTTTTCAAAAGTTTGCCTTATATATTTGAGGTGCCTTGCTTAGGTGCCTAACTGTTTGTGATTCTTTCATCTTGAAAGCTTTCCTCTTTTACTAATATGTAGACTCCATCTTTGTCTCTCACAACAGTTATGCATTTAAAGTCCAAAATTAGTGTAGCTACTCTGGCCCTTTTTTGGTTATTGTTTGCTTGTAAGATTGTTTTCCAGCAATTCACTTTCAACCCCCTTGAATCCCTGGGTCTAAAGTGGGCTTCCTGTAGACAGTATATAGATGGGTCATATTTCCTTATCCATTCTTCCAGTCTTCATCTCTTGACAGGTGAGTTTAATCCTTTAAACTTCAGTGTTATTACTCTCGAGGAATTACTTACATTAGCCATATTTTCTTTGGATTTGTGTATGTTATGTGTTGTTTTTCTTTCTCTTTTTGTCTTTTCAGTTGTTCTTATATCTCCTCCAACTCTGTCTCTCCTGTTTTCTTCTTTCTTCCTGCAGAATTCTCTTTAGTATTTCTCAAAGGGCATGTTTCTTATTGGCATACTCTATTAGTTTCTGTTTATCTCTGAATATTTTGAATTCTCCATCATTTTTGAATGCCAGCTTTGCTGGATAGAGTATTCTTGGCTGGATTTTTTTTCTTTCTTTTAGTATCTTGACTATGTCATACCACTGCATTCTTGTCTCCATGGTTTCAGGTGAAATCAGCACTTAATCTTATTGAGTTTCATTGTATGTGCTGGTTCTCTTTTCTCTTGCTGCCTTCAGTATTTTCTCCTTTGCTTGAGCATTGGATAATTTGACAATTATATGTTCTTGGGATAGGTCTTTTGGGATTTATACTGTTTGGAGTGTGTTGTGTTTTCTGGATATGTATATACATCTCCCTCAATAAGTTTGGGAAGTTTTCAGCCATTATTTCCTACAATACCCCTTCTGCGCCCTTTCCCTTCTTTTCTCCTTCTGGAATGCCTATAATGTGTGTATTTGTATGTTTTTTGTTCTCATTCAAACCCCTAAGTCCCTGTTGATTTTTTTCTATCTTTTTATCTAACAATTCTACTATCTGTTTCATTTCAGATGTACTATCTTCCACATCACTAATTCTTTCCTCTGTCTCTTCAAATTTGCTTTTATTTGCTGAGAGTGTATTTTTGATTTCTTGGATTGTGCCATTCATCACCATCATATCCATTATCCTTTTGTGTATATTTACAATTTCTTCAGTATGCTTTCCAAGTGTTTCCTTAAAATTCTTAATTTCTTCCTTTACTTCATTAAGTCAGCCCATGATACTTGTTTGTAGAGCTTTGATTAGTTGTTCGATGTTCTGCTCCTCTTCCTGGTTTGTTTACTTTGTTCATTGGAGTGGGCCACATCTTCCCAATTATTGGTATAGTTTGATAGTTTTTGTTCCTGTCTCACCATCATTTTATCTTGATGGGTTTGTGCAGTTGATTAGCTTCTCCATCTAGTCTCAGGTTTTCTTTAGGTGTTGCTTGTGTGTGAATGTTAAGTCTTCTCTTTGACACTTTTTTCTTATTCTATTTTTTTGTTGTTGCCTAAGTACCCTTGATGGAAAAAAGAGTAGGGCCAGGAAAGGCAAAAGTGGTAAGAAAAGAACAAGTATAGTAGTAGTAGTGATAGTAAATGTTAGTAGAAGAAGCACATAAGACCCAGAAGAATGAACATTAAGCTCATAAAACTGTGTAGATTTATAGGAATAAAAAATTGGATAACCTACAATGAGATAGGAAATTGAATTTGGAGAAGAATATAGTATGAATTAAAATGCCAGTGTGATAAGGAGAGAGGGAAAAATAATAGAAAGGACAATAACACAAACAGTTAATAAAAAATAGAAAATAGAATAGAGGTGTTAGAAATAAAATGCCAGAAAAATTGTGGGTTAAACAAAGAAAGGTGGAATGTAATAGCAACAATAGAAGATGGAGGATAGAATGATGTGAAGGAAAGAAATAGTATTGGTTGCCAAAATCAGTACACACAGAAATGAGGAAATCGAGGATGAGGAAACAAAGTAAACAAGAAACACCTCCAGCAGCACCTAAAAGAGAAAAAGAAGAAAAAGGAAAAAAAAAGGGGGGCATGGGAATAAAGAGGAAAGAAAGACAAGAAAACAAATAAACAGAAAATAGACAATCCCTCAAGCAAGGAGTCCTCTTTGCAATTGAATTAACTGATTCAGAATCTGTCCTTCTCCCTTTCTCCCTTCCTCACTTCCCTCTCTCCTAGGGCAGCAGGAAGCCTGTGTGCAAGCTCCCCTTTGAGATTCAAATGGGGCCCTGGTGAACCAATTCACCACTGAAAATAATGACTCTTAATCTCTTTGAGAGAGGGCACCCAAACTGTGCTGTGAACCCTAAATATGCTTGGAAGCCTACCAAACACTTCCTACTGTTCACCTTCCTTAGGTATGTTGCACAGTACTAGTTAGTTGCCTGACTCCACATTCTCCCAGACCAATTTTCCCTATCTCAGTGCATTTAGGTAAATCAGGCTGCCTCAGCAGATTTGCCTCTCACCTCTTCCTAGTTTCTCCTCTAGCTAGCTGGTAGCTTAAAGAGCAAAAATTGGGGACCAGACAATTGAACCCACACTCCTCTGGCCCCTCTGCACCCTTCATCAGAACCCTTCAACTCTCAGAGTTTGTCCAAGACTGGTAGACTTGGGGAATGCCAACATTCAAGGATCAGATAGCTCTGGGTTCAGGGAGCATGGCATCAGGGAACATGAGTTTGGGGAACATGGGTTCAAGGAATGCAGGTTTCAGGGAACCCGGTTTTGGGGATCACAAGTTTGGGGAACACAGGGTTCGGAAAATGCCTCCACGTGTTCAGCAGTGTTTGGGAAATGTCATGGCTACCTGCCCTAAGGGAAGAGTTTAGCCTTCCCACAGCTTCAGGCACAAGCACCAGAAACCCATGGTTTTACCTTAAGCAATCACTCTTTTTGTCACCCTCTCTCCAGATTGATGTCCCAAAGCCTCCTGCTCTGTGGGTTCCCAAAACAACTCACTCAGGAAGGATTTGTCCCCACTCAGGCATTTTTTTTTGTAAGAGAGATGATGAGGGTGCACTTACTCTGATGCCATCTTGCCCCACCTCATCACAATTAAAAAAAATAATAATAAGTAGGAAAAAAAAGTGCCATGGGGGAGGATGTAGGAAAAAGAAAAGTGCAATAGATGCTCCTTTAAAAAGATGAAGAAAGGGATACACACACCTATTAGTTGTTGCTATGTAATTATTCTGAAATATAACCAGGCACATATTATTAATTTTCCCAAACCTGAATATAGAGGATATTTCTTTATCAGGACCTTGTTCTGCTCTCTAGGAGTAGGTCCTTCTTCTATTGTTTTCTTTTCCACTTGGCTACATTTCTGACATGTCTCTACTTTTCAGTATGAGATTACTTGTATTTGAAGCTGACTTGTTTTATTAGTATGCTTTCTTCTTATATAAATTTGAAGGCCAAAGCTCTCATTTAATTGTGAACTACCCTAATTTTTGTAATCTGAACTGGTGGTGTTTTGCCAATGCAATGATATTAAAACCTTTGTGGTTTCCTATGATTCTAAGTAGGGTTCTCACCATACCTCAAAAGACATACCAATAATTCTTTTCTGAGCAGGCTTCTCTAAAACCATGGGACATGTATGAAGTTCCTGGTAAAAACACCCTTAAGACTATTAAAATTCTTTTTATCTAGCTGAGAGTGTCTACTATGCATGATATTTAAATTTTCAGAGGTCCTAACAAAGTATCTTACAGCTGTACCCTTGATTTTGTTGTATAACTTAAGACCCTTTTATCTTAGGGCATTTTTATAACAGAGGAGGCCAAGGATGAGAGTCAGCTTCATTCTACAATCCTGCAAACATAAAATCTTCTATATTTCATTTAAATTATGCTTGTGAACCAAACAGTCATTTTATTTCCTCTCTCTTTCCATATATAATCACAGAAACTAGAAAAAACAAATCAATATGTTCAATATTCTGTTCAGAAATATTACCTAAATTCACAAGATTTATCTCCTTTTTTATCACAAGGAATGGTATGGTACACTTATAAAAAACAAAGTGCCTTTCCTTCCTTTCCTTCAGTCTCCAGTAGTGCATTCACTATTTTCCCAGATTCTGTCAACCACCCAAAACCACAGGCAATACCACCAGTTTTAGGTTTTAGTTATTGCTACACCAAACTCTCTACTGCCATTTTCTATTTTAGTTATTTATTGATGTGAATAAACTAGTGGGTTAAAAAATGATTTTATTATTTTTTATATACTGTCTGGTTCATCTGTTGGTATTACCTGGTGTCCCTAATGTGGCTAAATGCAGCTGGTGGGTATTCAGGAGCTGTGCTCAGCTGAGCCAGTTGGGAGTAGTTGCTCCCCTCCTTGTAGTCTTTCATCTCATGCTTCTTTATAGCATAATGGCTGATGTATTCTTGTAAGTACATATATACACCAATGTATAAGCTTCTCTTTGCTTTAGATTTTCTGATTCCTATTGACCATAACAATTTACAAGATCAAACCCAAACCCAGGTTTGGGGCAGGGAATAAAAGGGCATGGATAATGTAGAGATATCATTCACTTAAGTCAGTTTCTGTAACAGTCCATCAATAACCAATAAAATTATGACATGTTTAAATCTAGCAAAATGTACTTGCATAAGGAATTTAAAAGTAAACCATTGGGGTAAAATTTCAGAAAAAAAGGGCAAATTGCATTCATTTTCCCCTTTCAAAACCAACTTTTGATTGTTAGTTTAAGAAGTATCAAACAAACAATTCTAGCATGAAATTAAGCTTCTTTTTCAAGAGATGCTCTCATTGCTATTATTGATATAAGTTGGTAACTTAATGGAATTATAAACTCACAAAGCCTGAATGGGTATTAAGAAAATAACACCCATACTCCTTTATATTAGAAGATAACAGTTGACTTGTTTCAGAAGATTATGACATAATTTGCTTTAAGCACTTCTATAAAAACAGATACAATTTCTCTTGAAATAAACTTTACTTCAAAAATAAAAAGAGACAATTAGAAAAGAAAAGGGGAACTTTGGAGTTGATTTGGATGTTAGCTGCATATTTTATATTTAGTGTATGTTTACCATGCATCAATAGTTTAACTTCTGGACAAAGTGTAAATGTTTCATTCATTCTTCAGGTTTGTTTTGAGAGTTATATTTAGCAAAATATGTAGAGCAAAACACAAAATGCCTGGTATACAGCAAACACTCAAGAAATGGTAACTTTTATTACTATTGCTTGATATTTTTAGGAAATATTAACAAGCAAAACCCTGAAAATTCTGTGAGGCAAAGTAATTTCTATTTCTTTAAATTTAATTTTATTACGGAAAGGTAATGTGAAACTGACATTTTTCAACTATTTTCTTTATATTTGCTTATATATAATAACAAACAAAATAAATGACAAAAGCTATTTCTCATAGCTTAAAACTAGAAAATGTCTATGAAATTACTAATGAAATATGTGTAACTATATTATATTTATTATATTTTTATATACCTACTCATTCACATACTATGCATGCATTTTGATTTCAAAATGTTTTCACAATTTTCATTTATTGTGGGTAGTATCAATGGTAGTAAAATTTATAAAAGAAATTCCTATATATATATTTAATTTATTAGAGAAGTTGTGGGTTTTCAGAACATTCATGCAAGAAAAAGAGGTTCCCATGTAATACCCCACTACCAGCACTTTGCATTGGTTTGGAATATTTGTTACAGTTGACAATGGCCCATTTTTCTAACTGTACTATTAATTAAAGCCTGTGGTTTAACTGAGTTCACTTTCAGATGTTTTAAAAATTTTTGTTGTGTTGCAATATATACAATCTAACATTCCCCTTTTTACAAATTCAGAATTACATACATTTCTGTGCTGTTAATTGCATTCACAATATTGTGCTAAAATAACCACCATCGATAACCAAAACATTGCCCTAATTTCAAATATAAACCTTGTATTTTAAGTCTTCACTTCCTATTCCCTAATCCCAACCTATCTCTTGGTAATCTATATTCTAGATTGTGACTCTATGAGTTTACTTATTCTGATTGTTTCAAGTCACTGTAATCACACAATATTTGTCCTTTTGTGTCTGGCTTCTTTCATTCAACATTATTCTTCAAGGTTCATCCATCTAGTCACATGTTTCAAGACTTCATCCCTTTTTACAGCTAAATAATATTCCATTGTATGTATATACCACAATTTATTTATCCATTCATCAGTTGATTGACACTTAGGTTGCTCACAGTTTTTGGCGATTGTGAATAATGCCATTATGAGCATCTGTATGCAAATTTTTGTTCAAGTCCTTGTGTTCAATTATTTTGAGTATTTACCTAGCAGTGGGATTATCTGGTCATATATTAATTCTATACTTAGCTTTCTGAGGATCTGTCAAACTCTCTTCAATGGTGGCTATACCATTTTACATTGCCAAGGCAATGAATGAGTGTTCCAACTTCTCTGCATCCTCTCCAACACTTGTTATTTTCTGCTTTTCTTTTTAATAGGAACCATTCCAATGTGTGTTAAATGGTTTCTGATTGTGGTTTTGATTTGCATTTCTCTGATGTTGAGCATCTTTTCATGTGCTTTCTGGCCATCTGTATATCTTCTTTGGACAGATATATATTCAAATCTTTAGCCTATTTTTAAATTTTGTTATTTGTCATTTTATACTAAACTGAAGGGTTTCTTTAAATATTCTGTATATTAAACCTTTATCACATATGCAGTTTCTAAATAATTTCTACCATTGTGAAGGTTGTGATTTTACATTCATGATAAAGAACTTTGATGCTCAAAAGTTTTTAATTTTGATGATTTCCCATTTATGTATATTTTCTAATGTTGAAACAACCAAGGATAACCAACCAAGGATAAACCCCTCTTGATCATGGAATATGACTTTTTAAATTTGCTTTAGATTTCAATTTGTTAGCATTTTCTTGAGAATGTTTGCATTTATATTAATAAGATATATTGGTGTGCAGTTTTCTTTTCTTTTGATATTATTACCTGGCTTTGGTCTGAGGATAATGGTTGCCTGATCAAATGAATTAGAAAATATTCCTTACTCCTCAATTTTTTGGAAAAGTTAACTACAGAATTATAGTTAGTTCTTCTAGGAATGCTTAGTAGAGTTTCTCTGTAAAGTCATCTGGCCCTGAGATTTTCTTTGGTGAGATATTTTTGATGACTGATTCAATCTGTGTGCTAGTAATTTGTTTGCTGAGATCATCTATTACTTCTATATTCAATGTAGATAGTTTGAGTGTTTCTAAGAATTTCTCCATTTCAATTAGGTTATCTGATTTATTTTCATACAGTTTTTCATAGTATCATCTTATAGTCCTTTTTATTTCAGTGAGATTGTTAATAATATTTCCCTATTCATTTCTAATTTTCATTATTTGTGTCATCTATATTTTATCTTTGTTAGTCAAGCTAAAGTTTTGTCAGTTTTCTTTATCTTATCAAAAACCAGCTTTTGGTTTTGTTGATTCTCTCTGCTTTTGTTTGTTTGTTTTCTATTTAATTTATCTCTACTTTAACCTTTATCATTTCCTTCTTCCTGCTTACTTTTTTTTTTTAAGAGTATCTAAAATTTATTTATTTTTTTATAGTTATTTTATATGTATCCTCTTTGTTTTTTTGTTTTTTTAATTGACTTTGTAATAATATTACATTAAAAATATATATATATGAGGTCCCATTCAACCCCACCACCCCCACCCCACCTCTCCCCTCCCCCCAGCAACACTCATTCCCATCATCATGACACATCCATTGCATTTGGTAAGTACATCTTTGGGCACCTCTGCACCTCATGGTCAATGGTCCACATCATTGCCCATACTCTCCCCCATTCCATCCAGTGGGCCCTGTGAGGATTTACAATGTCCGATGATTGCACCTTGTTCTTCTTTTTCTAGTTCTTCCAGTTTTGATATCAGGTCTCTGATTTCAAGTTTTTCTTGTTTTTTAATGAAATCATTAAGATCTGCCAATTTTAACTTCCTTCACTGTATACCTTAAATTTTAGTACATTGTATTTTCCTTTTCCTTTTCCTCAAGAAATTTCCTAATTTTGCTTCTGATTTTCAATAAAATACGTGGCTTATTTAAGAGGATTTTGTTTAATCTTCATATTTGTGAGTTGTTCATTTTTCCCTCTGTAATTGTTTTCTAGCTTCATTCCTTTGTGATCAGAGAATAAATTGTATGATTTCAATATTTTTAAAAAATTTATTGAGACTTATTTTGTGGCCTAACATATGGTCAATCCTGGAGATTGAGTCATATGCACTTGAAAAAAATTTGCATTCGGTTTTTAATAGGGGAAATCTTTATGTATCTGTTAGATGTGGTTGGTTTAGAGTATCATTCTATCCTTGTGCTTCCTTATTGATATTCTGACTAGAACTTCTATCCATTATTGAGAGTGGTATATTAAAATCTCTTGCTATTAAGGGATAACCATCAATTTCTCTTCCTAAATCTATATTTGATTCATGTATTTTGGAGGTTCTTCTCTTATATGTATTAATAATTATAATTTTTACATCTTCTGTTATTGTCCCATTTATCAATATATAATAATCATCTTTGTCCCTCATAGATGTTTTTGATTTATTGTCTATTTTATCTGACATTAGTATAGCCACTCTAGCTCTCTTTTTGCTACTAATTGTATGGTATATATTTTTTCTCATCATTTTACCCTCAGCCTACTAGTACCTTTGAATTTAAGGTTTATCTCTTGCAGACAGTATGTAGCTGGGTCAGGCTTCTTTATCCATTCTTCCCATCTCTTGTGTGTATTTTTTATTTTATTAGTAAAGAAGCTTTAGATTACATAAATGATACATGGAAAATATTTGGGGATTCCCATATACCTTACCCCCATCCCCTCCCACACCTGTCCTCATAAAAAACATCTTTAATTAGTATGGTACATTTGTTACAATTGATAAACACATTGAAGCATTACTACTAACCATAGTCAATAGTTAACAGTATAGTTTACACTTTGCACTGCACATTTTCATAGGTTTTGACAAAATACATAATGACTTACATCTGTCATTGCAATGCATTTTGAACAATTCCAATGTCCCAAAAATGTGCCATGTTGCATCTATTCTTCCCTCTCCTTCCACTCAGAACTTCTAGGGCCCTTGCCTTTATATAAATGTTGCAAGTTCTTCCATTGTTAGAATAATAATAAGTTTAATTTACTTCATAGTTGCATTAATACCGTATGTTTGTTCATTTCACAATCTTGAGGATTTTAGAATGGTGATTGTGGCAGTTTGATATTATTTATGAATTCCAAAGAAAGATATTGCTTATGTTTATAAAATGACCTGTTTCTCTGGACGTGACACACATTGATTGAATTAAATTCAAAGGTTACATTTACTTGGTTAAATTAAGATTAGGGCTTTGATTTGTATAGGGCAGTAGGGCCTTGGTGAGCAGACACTCACACAGGAAAAAACATGGCAGAGGAGAAGAGATAGCTCTCATTAGACATGGCAGAGGACCTGGGAAGAGAAATGAGCCTGACAGTCTATAGCTGACCTTGTTATGAGAACAGAACAGCTGAACCCAAAAAGAAATGAGCCCTAGGGAAAGAGATTAGCCTTATACTAGCCTAAAGTTGAGATCAGAAGAAGCTGGGAGCACAGAGCCTTAAAAGGAAGAAAGAGAGCTGAACCCTCACAGACACCACCTGCCCCTCTTGCTTCAATATGTGGCAAATAACTTTGGGTAAGAAAGTACCTCTTATGGTACCTTGAGTTGGACTCTTTAGGCCCTTGTAATTGTAAGCATCTACCCCAAATAAACACCATTTATAAAAGCAAACAGATTTCTGGTATTTTGAATCAGTACCCCTGTGATTGACTAAAAGAGTGATACCCCTCTGCTTCTGATTGAGAGAAGGCTTAGATTCCATGGGGCAGATGGATGGAACTGTCTTGATTTCAGTTGTAGATACTGTCTGTTATTTTTGAAATGGGCATTGTCCATCATCATTTTGTTAGTATTCCTGGATGACCTGGAAGATCTGGAGAGTGGGTATTGACTGCAACTCTGCTGAGATTCAGGGCTCAACTGCCATATAAACAACCAAAAAATTAAATCTCTGGGATATATAGTTAATGGGTATAGTGCTAATTATAGATTCAAATAAAAGGGGCAGAAGAGCCATTTGTATGGGAATTATAAATGAGTACAATTTTATTATATTGGGCAATATATTTTTCAAGGCAAGGTCCACTAACAGGTTGCCAAATTCCTGAGATCATCTGCCCCACTGATAGTGTCTAGATGTCTCTAGAGCCCTTGGGAGCACCCTGCTTGAGGCAGTTTGCTGTAGCATTCAGTGAGATCCTCCTGAGATGTGCATAAGCATAAACTCTGGAATGACCTCCCAACTCACTTGGAAATAAAAACCATTTGCATTTAATAGTCCCCTTTTGGCCAAGATCTTTTTCCAAATGCATGGCTAGTTGGCATTCACTAATAATTCCTTGGTGCCAGGGAGGTTCATCCTGGGAGTCATGTCCCATACTGGAGGGAAGGTAGGGAGTTTACCTGCTGAGTTTGGCTTAGAGAGAGGTCACATTTGAGCAAGAAGGAAACTTTCAGGAGATAACTCTTAGGCAAAATATAATACTAGGCTAAGTTTCAATTTCACCAGAAAAAGGTTTCTAAGTACAAGCATCAATATCAAGGCCTTGAAGCACTGGTCTGTCCTTCTTTGCTAGTCACTTCTCATGTACTCTTGAGATTCTTGGCACACTATGAGAGAATGGCAGGACTTCCCAGTATGGGAATTCAATATTTTTTCAGTTTGCTTTTGTGCCTTTCCACTCACCAAGAACACCACCCCATGACCATTTGAACATATTCGCAGTACATAAAGGCATGGCCCAGGTGCACTTCTCCTCACACATACCCCATCACCGAAATCTCACACCAGTAATCTTCTACAGCCAGTTGTGACTCTTCTGCAAATCCAAAGCCTCCCTCCCCCAAAAAAGCCAAAAAATAATGAATAAAATAGTAATAATAATAATAATAATAACTACAAAAATAAAAATAATTTAAAAATTTTTAAAACTTTTGTTGTGTCTTTCACCACCATAAGACATGTTATCTTTTCTGTACAGCAACTATTTCTTCTGTATGTTCCCACAGTGTCTTTTTTTTTTTTAACTTTATTTTCAAAGAAGCTTTAAGTTACTGAAAAGTCACATAGAAAATACAGGGAATTCCCCTATACCCTACCACCTACCCTTCTCACATTTTCCACTATTAACATCTTACATCAGTATGTTGTATATATTACAATTGATGAACAAATATTGATGCATTGCTACTAGCCATGGTCATTGGTTTACATTATGGTTTACATTTTGCACTGTACACTTTTATAGGTTTTGACAAAAGTTATAATGGCCTGTATCCATCATTGCAAGATCATGCAGAACAATTCTAATGCACTAAAAATGCCCTATGTTCCATCTATTTTATTCTTCCCTCCCTCTCCCCTTGGAACCTTTGGTAACTGCTGAGTTTCAATTTTTGAAGAATAACGTTCATAATTACACACATGATCACGTTGATGTTGAGGGCTTGACATATTGGTATTTTCTCTTTTAGACACTGCTTATGTTCTCAAGAGATTCTTGCCTCTCCAATTTAGAACATAGCAGGAATCCCCCAGGATGGGAGTTTAATATTTCCTTGTTTATTGTATGAATCTCCACCCACTGAGATGACACAGTATGACAAATGAACAAATCTTTGTCTTTTGACTTGAGAGTTTAATCCATTTTCATTTAAAGTACTATTGATAATATTGTACTTTCTTCTGTCATTTTGCTATTCAACCTTTGTACATCTTAAAACATTTTTTTGTCCCTTACTTCCATTAATGTCTCCTTTTATATTTTATATTTTCTGTTGTACTATATTGAGTAAATTCTCATTTATATCTGGATATATTGTTGAATATATCTTCCTTGTGCTTTCTATAGGCTTAATTTTTAACATCATAAATATATAGCAATCATATTTGGTTAGTTACCAACTTAACTTCAGTATTACAGACCTAAATTTTTCCTATACTTTTCTGTCCCCACACATTTTTTTGTAGTGGTTACCTCTTGTATATTTCTACATTTTTTGTCCAAAAACAGATTTGTCATTATTTTTTATTCATTTGCATTTTAGCACCTGTAGGAAATAAGAAGCTGAGTTACATACCAAACAATGTTCTACAATAATATAGTCATTTATAATTACCCAAATGCTTACCTTCATCATAGGTCTCTGTTTCTCTATGCTGCTTTATACCATTGTCTAATGTTCTTACCTTTCAATCTGAAGATTTCCCTTTAACATTGCTTTTAGGGCAGGGCTAGTGGTGATAAACGTCATCAGATTTTGCTTTTCTGAAAATGTCTTAATCTTCCCTTCATTTCTGAAAGAAAGCCTCATTACATATAACAATCTTTCCTGGCAATTGTTTACCTTCAAAACTTTAAGTATTTCAACTGATTTTTTCTTGCCTCCTTGATTCCTAATAAGAAATCCACATTCAATCTAATTAAGACTCTCTCCCACATAACTTGGTGCTTTCCTCCTGCAGCTTTCAGCACTCTCTCCTTGTCCTTTACATTCAATCATATGATCAATATATGATGGGATCTATTTTTCTTCATGTTTATTCTGCTTGATATTCTCTAGACTCCTTGGATGCACACATTCACATCTTTAGCTAAGTTTAAGGAGTTCTCATTCATTATTTCTTTGAATATTCCTTCTGCCCCTTTCTCTCTTTTCCTTCTTTGACTCCCATAATGTATGTATCTGTATGCTTGATAGTGCCCAAAGGTATCATAGCCTATTTTCATTTTTAATATTTCTTTTTTTTTTCCGCTTCTCAGCCTGGTTCATTTCAAGAGTCTTGTCTCGAGTTCACTGAATCTTTCTTCTGCTAGGTGCAATCTGCTCTTAAAAACCACCTGGGTATTTTTCATTTCAGTTATTGTGGTTTTCAAAGTTTGGTCCTTCTTAAAAATTCTGTCTCATTACTAGTACTCTCATATTGCTAATTCATTTTTTATCTGATATCCTTTAATTCTTTCTCTGTATTTCCCTTCATCTCCCTAGCATTTTTAAGATCATTTTTAAAAAGGATTTGTTTAGAATATCAACATTCTTGTCTTCTTCATTGGAATTTTTTGGATTTTTGTCTTCTTCCTTTGGATGTGCTGTCATTTTCTGTTTCTTTGTTTATCTTATACTCTCATTGCACACTGAACATTTTAATATTATAAAATGCTAACTCTGATATTTATTCTCTGAGATGTCTGTTTCTTGGTTTTGTAACCAATTGGTGACAAGACAGATTTTCTTGAGCTTCAGTCCTCCCATCAGGAAGGTCTACCCAAGGCAAATGCAGTGTGCTAGGTTTCCTCTGTCTTTCTAGGCCTCTGTCTTGTTTTGGGCTTTTGTTAATTCTTATTTTTGAATTCCCCTGATTACAAGAGTTTCATTGTCCTCTCTGTTGTCGAGGACACAGACTTCCTTGTCCTGGGTGATTGAAGCTGGCAGGCCTTTGTCCCAGATGGTCCACCACTACAGATTTTCACAGTCCTTTTGTTGTCCCAAAATGTTTTTGCCAGAGAGCAAATTCTGGTGGAAGTGTACACCAGAGAGGACTTTCTCAAGTTTCTCTTTCCCAGCCAAAACAGCGACAAAGAACCACAAAAGGGACTCAGACTGGCTCCAAAGTGCCCTGGGAAGGGACCAGGAAGGATACCAAGAGTTTCTCTAATGGCTCTCCACAGCTGCACTTTCCTGGCTTGTCCAAAAGTTGCAGCCCTTCAATTAACTATCCACCACATTAGAATGTATTCATCATTTTAAAAATCACTGTTGAGTAATGTAGCTTTATATAACTAGGAACAATATATTAATTATTTTTTTCTTTAAAAAATGAAACACAGGTCTTTCCTTAACACACAGCAAAACGATCTCAACTTTGTTATTGTTTTACCAAGTAATGCTATACCTGCTCTTGGCCATGGGTTGGGTTTCTTCACATGACAAGTGGTAGAATATATATATATATATATATATATATATATATATATATATATTCCAGAAACCTAACAGAAAGAGCAGTTTTACAGATCTTTATTACATTTTATCACATAAGAGTAGGACAATTGAATACTCTCCAAATCAGGATATTCTGAAAAAGCTGTAAATATTCAAAATTATGAGCACCAATGTCTTTCACATTCAGGTAGATTTGTTAATACACTTTTTAAATTACATATACATATATGCTTATATCCATTTTGAAAAGAAAGTTAAAAATGTAACATAATTTATTTTATATTTTAATTCCCTGTTCTTATAAATTATTTTTTTGTCTATTATCAACTGTAACACTCTCTAAATAAGTTCTACTAACCATTTTGTTTACTCAATAAAAAGTTGCTGGAACATGATAGACCAGCCATAAAATTTCCTTGAAGTTTCTAATTCTTCATTTCTAAGATCTCTGCTATAGTCACACACACACACAAAGTAGTCTCTCAATATTTTGGAAAGAATAACCAAGGAGAGTTAAAATATTTAGATATTTAAACACATATTGCTCAAATATTTTTGTTTGCAAGAAACAAACTGGCTGGGCCCTTCCCTGATCAAAAATGGGAAGTGAGACATATCAAGGCTCTGCCCCCCACATAAGCTTTGAACAAACAATAAGAACTGGCAGAAATAACTTTCTAAAAGCTTCAGGATAACAGTTAAAAGACTGTAGTAACAGGGAAAAAGGATATTTAAGAAAATGGCAATTAAAAGTCATATGATCTCATAGTGCACTGGCCATTCTCTACCCCATCCCCTCACAGGCTTGACAAGGAGCTTCTCTACATTTTCCCAATGCAAATACATGATCCCTTTTCTGGAGAGAGCAGAGTAAACTTTATGCATATTCAGGGAGAATGTATGTTTGGCCCAATCTGTTTTGTGGTGGCCTGAGAAATTGTAGCCCCAGAACTTGTCCCGAATGGAGAAAGTAGCTTACCTAATTTTCCTGCAGAAGACTATGAGAAAACAGTCAAGTTGTGCTGCCTGGGCAAGGAATTGCTAGATTTAGAAGTGATGGATAGTGAAGAGCTCATTTCCTAAGGAAGAGGAGACTTTTGGAACCATATAAACAGGTGAATTCCTAGGGCCACAAGTATATTCCCAAGATGAGAATCATTCACAGAAAAGATCCTTGAGGCCCCTATGCTTGACCTGGAGCTATTCTCCAAACTCATTGTATGGATAAGCCCTGATAAAAAGCACTGCACAGGTCAATCACCAAAGAGTGGTTAAGGTGTTTTCTTCTTCCCTCCTCCCTTCCAGCTTCCCTCCCTCCCTTCTTTCTTCACTCCCTACGTCCCATCCCTCTCTCTCTCTCTCTCTCTCTCTCTCTCTCTCTCTCTCTCTCTCTCTCTCTCTCTCTCTCTCTCTCTCTCTCTCCTTCTCTCATTCTTTCTTCCTCTTCACCCCTAAGCATTCAAAGAAAGTTCTGTCAAAACCCTAGCTGGATACAAAAGTCTAAATTCCACTATAACATGCTAAAATATCTAAACCTCCAGATTTCAATTTAAGATTACCAAAGATACAAAGAAACAGGAAAACATAACCCAAGCAAAGGAGAAACTTAAAGTATTAGCAACCATTAAAAAGAAAGATCAGACTTTGTGTTATTGGAGTCAGTATCTAGGCTCTTGGTTTTATTGTAAGAAAGAATTCAAGAATGAGCCACCAATTAATCAGGCAAGCAGGGACTCTGTTGGGGACTAAAGTGAGAAAAAGAAAGTATACCTTCAGGGTGGAAGGCAGGCATTCTCAAAGGAGAGAAATGTGAAGTTCTGCCATGGGGTCCCCTGTTTTATGGGGGTACAGGACCCTAGGGTCTGTGTTGATAGGCATATTAGAGACTAAGCAAGGGAAATCAATTGGGTGCTTTCATTTGCTTAAGGGTATGGGGGTTGATATCCACTGGTGATTGGCTCTGGCTGCTGTCAGTGAGTTCTGCAGAGTCATGTTGGCCTGTGGTGATTGGCCTCTGATCACTGTCCACTAGATGTGAGGTAACCTGAAAGTGTGTGTGTGGGGGGTGTAGCCCTTCCTTCCCCTTCCCTCTTTCCTGCCATGTAACAATGTTGCTGACTGCCTTCTGATAACTCTTCCTCCTAAATTCCCTATTCTATTTTGCCTCACTGGGGCATTTCAGACAAAAACTTTTAAAAACTGGTCTTAAGCATGCTCAAAGAACTCAAGGAAAACATGAACAAAGAAATAAAGGAAATGAGGAAAATTATAGATGAAAATGAAGAAAATATCAATGGAGCGATGGAAATTATGAAAAGGAACCAGAGCTGAAGACCACAACCAAGGAAATTAAAAATTACCTAGAGGTTCAACAACTGATTAGAACTGACAGAATAAAAAATCAGCGAATGTGAAGATAAAACAATTGAAGACATCATGTCTGAGAAGCGGAGAGAGGAAAGAATAAAGAAATTTACAGAGCCTTAGCAATCTGTGGGACATCACTGAGCATACAATATACACATTGTAAGAGTCCCCAAAGAAGAACAAAGAGAATGGCTGGGAAATCTCCAAATTTAATGGAGGACAAGAATATACACATTCAAGATGTTCAATGAAATCCAAAAGGAAAAACCCAAATATACACACACTATGCTCTCTTATAATCAAACAATGAATACCAAAAATAGAGAACTCTGAAAGCTGTAAGAGAGAAGCACTATGTCACATACAAGGGAGCCTCATTGAGATTGTATATTTCTCTAACGAAAGTATGGAGTCAATAAGGCAGCAAGAAGGTATATTAAAATTGCCAAAAGCAAAAAACTGCAAATAAAAATTCTGTCTGGCAAAACTGTCTCTCAAAAATGAGGGACTGATTAAGATGTTCACAGATTAATAAAAGTTGAGGGATTTCATCACCAATAGACCAGCACTATAAGACATGCTAAAAGGGTAGGTTAAAAGGAAAGTTTATAATTGACTGAAGTCACATAAAGAAATAAAGATCTCTGGTAAACATAATGAAATGGGGAATTATAAATACTAACCAGTTCTATTGTATTTTTTATTTATAATTCCACTTATTACTTCCTATAGGATCTGAAAGGCAAATACATAAAACATAATGATAAATCAACAGTTTGGGACTTAAAATATACAAAAATGTAATTTGTGACAAGAACTACATGAAGGCAGGGGGCAGAAGGGTATATGCACATGGTTTATGTGTTGTGTTGAAGTTGTTAAGCTGGTATCAAAGGATACAAGATTGCTATTGATTTAACATGTTTAATTTAAGTTCTATGGCAGCCATATTATCTTTAATGTCAGAGAATATGACAAGTTAGCAGGGGTGAGAGGCAGAGGCAATGAGGATTTAATGCAAAATGAGTGTTTGTTTTCTGTTCGGGATGAAGGAAAGTCCTAGTAAGGGAAGGTGATGGGGGTACTGAGGCATTGTGAATATGATTAATCCCACTGAATGGAATGATTGGGAGGGTTTGGAATGGGCACATATATTTGCACATAAGTTTCCACAACTATAAAATAAAGAAAGAGAATCTAAAATGATAATGGAAATTAAATACAATTCTTGATACTGGATGGTGTCTAAGAATGGAAGAGTAAAGACTTAAAAGGATATTATTGAGATGTAAAAAATAATTGGAATATTGATTGTAAGCTCTTTTAGTTTTCTAGCTGCTAAAACAAATACCATACAATGGATTGGCATAAACAATGGGATTTTATTGGCTTAGAGTTTTGAGACCAGAAGGCCTACATCTGAAGTACCAGCAGGGTGATATTTTCTCTCTGAAGACTGTGGTGTTCTGGGCCTGGCCTCTGATGAGGTCCTTGGTCCTTGACTTTTCTATCACATGGCAATGCACATGGCAGCATCTTCTCTTTTCTCCTCCAGGTTGCCTTGACTTCCAGTTTCAGGCTGCTCCCTTGG
The DNA here is from genome assembly GCF_030445035.2 of Dasypus novemcinctus. Taxonomy (NCBI): domain Eukaryota; kingdom Metazoa; phylum Chordata; class Mammalia; order Cingulata; family Dasypodidae; genus Dasypus; species Dasypus novemcinctus. Next base: position 57,671,943 of record NC_080673.1, read on the forward strand.
CTTTCTCTCTCTGGACCTCTCTATAAGGCCTCTAGTAATCTTCTGTCACTTTTACTGGACCTGTGGTTGGCGCTGGGGTTGGTGTATATTCAGGAGACCTGAATCTCTGGACTGTCCATGTGAAAGCCAGGCCCTGAGCCTCAGCAGACTTGCAACTCCTACCCTCTGGTTTGTTGGACTTACCCAGGTCAGCTAACAGGGAGGTGAAGAAGGTCAACCACCAAACCAGGGAGTCAAGAGTGCCTACATCTGCAAGCAGGAGAATTGCATGCATCATACATGTGGAATCTAAGCCCCCTCTTGATATAGAGGTGGAGTGGACATCACCAACCCAGGGTCCACAGGATGAAGGAATAGAGTGGACTTACTGGTGTTCTACTATAGAACTATTGTGATTAGTAATGGAAGAAATTGTAGCATTGATGTGTAGAAAGTAGCCATGGTAGCTGCTGAGGGTAGGGAGAGGGAAGAATAGAAATGATATGGGAGCATTTTCAGGACTTGGAGTTGTCCTGAGTGGTACTGCAGAGACAGATGCTGGACATTGTATGTCCTGCCATGGCTGACTGGGCAGACTGGGGAAGAGTGTAAACTACAATGTAAACCATTATCCATGTGGTACAGCAGTGCTCCAAAATGTATTCACCAAATGCAATGAATGTGCCACAATGATGAAAGAGGTTGTTGATGTGGGAGGAGTAGGGTGAGGGTGGTGGCGATTATATAGGGACCACTTATACTTTTTGAATATAACATTAAAAACAAATAAAGAGAGAGAAAGAAAAGAACCATGCTGATTCAGTTAGGTCTCACCTAACTGAAGTAATCCCATAAAAATCCATTTTACAATGGGTTCATATCTACAGGAAAGGATTACGATTAAGAACATGTCTTTCTTATGTACAACATATAAGCTTTATATCAATGTTAAATTTCTTGCACTTGATAACTGCATTTAAGGTGTTTTCATAAATGGATATCTTTGTTCTTAGGAAAAGCATATAAAAGTATTATGTGTTCAAAGAGTATGCTGTGTGTAAAATGATCTGAAATCTTCAGAAAGTAGCCAAATAATAGATAAAATATGGCAAAGTTGACTAAAAAATGATGGGTCTGGGTATCTGAATGGGCGAGGCTATGTTGAAATTCTTTCTGTGGGGTTTGTATTACTTTTTACAACTGTCCTGTAAGGTTGAAATTATTTCAGAATAAAGGTTTGTTTTATTTATTTATTTTTTTTTTTTTTTTTTTTTTTTTTAAACATGGAACGCTTCACGAATTTGCGTGTCATCCTTGCGCAGGGGCCATGCTAATCTTCTCTGTATCGTTCCAATTTTAGTATATGTGCTGCCGAAGCGAGCACTGTTTTTTTTTTTAAAGAAAGAAATTAGTTGTATTAAGGCTGAGAGAAAAAGAGGAATATATTTTAAATTTCCATAGATACTTCATGAACATAAAGAGTAGAAATAAAGCTTGGATAATATTAAGAGTTGGCAGCACTTGCCTTAACTGTTCAACGTTTTTGTTATAGATCTGTTTCATTCTTTCTTTGTAAACTATCTGCATGGTTTAAGAATAGGATAGCACCCCAGGTCCTTTATTCCTGTTGCAGTTTCATGTTGTAAATAGAATATGCTTTGTATCTTCCACTTGCCCCTTTCTACATTTTCCCTTTTCTCTATGTCTCAAGAAGGCTCCGTAACAGAGATCTCATGATTTATTTCATGCAATTAGATTTGGCCAATGGAAAGCCCCGACAGGAGACGCATGACTGACTATCTCCTTTGAACAAAAGGGAATATTTCTAGCAAGGCTGCCTCCTTCAAACATTTTACCTTCAGTTTTGGCAACTTCCTCCTCCTTTCAATGCTCCTAAAGGAGGCAAAAAAAAAAAAAAAAGAGCTACTATTCAGATTTAGCTTCCACTAGTGCTGCTAATAAATTTGTTAAGTCTAAATCATGGAATCTTCTCTCTAAGCTAGGCTTTTGCTATACCTCTAGTAAATCTTTCATTTTCTGAGATTGGATCAAATTAAGAGATGTATCTGGGGAAGAGGAATCAGGGAAGAGGGTTTTAGGAAGATTGTTGCTCCCACTGAGCACTTTGCAAATATAGTGGTGCCTTCTCACTAGGGACTGGAAATCCAAGACTTTCTCCTTGTTAATATTCCCGATTCTCCTACAAGGAATCCAGTCATGATTCTCAGTCCAATTGTTCCTTTTAACTTAGGGACATAAATTCAGCCATTCCACATTTGTAAGATGAATCTAGGTCCAATATATGAGAGAATTTTATAGGACTGATATTCAGAATTTAATAGGACTGATATTCAGAGAAAAGTCTGAAAGAGGCATTTAACCCATCCTTGCTTCTAGAAGCCATTAGTATCCATCATAAGACATCTCAGACTTGCTGTGGTTATATGTCGTGGTCCCTGAGAATCTAAAACCTGATCACTGTGCCAGTTCTCCTTGTGTCCAACAAGGCACAAGAATCTATTTATCTACTAGGTGCCCTGAATTGAGTGATAGTCTCTGTAGAATTTCAGGGCCAATGTCAGCAGGCAGCCTGTCTGAGAGGTTTGTGTCAGTTATGCTCCTATAACCTGAGAGCTCAGCTTGAGATCAGGTTTTAATTACTCTAGAGTTTATAGTAAAAAACATGACTCTTATGTTGAAATATTGACTTCTAATCAAATTGAGATATTGTCTTTCTAATGTAAGTGCACTTAAGTGTACATTGCTTTGCATAACAGAAATAGCTGAAAGCATTTGGTTTTAGCTAAGAACTACATTAAAAATAAAGAATGTAGACCTGAGAACCTTCATCACCCCATTCACTGCTAGATTGCCACCGTCCACCTTACCATAGATTCTGCCTAGATTGAGCATCAATCCACTACTACCTATTCCCTTTCTACCTCCTGGCAACCCATTATCCAGACTCTTACCTTTTTGAGTCTGCTCAATATCCTTAGTTCATATCAGTGAAATCATGCAGTGTTCATCCTTTAGTGACTGGCTTACTTCACTCATCATGAGGTCTTTGAGGTTCATCCCTGTTGCCACATATGTTAATACTTCATTCCATTTTATGACTAATATTCCATTGTATGTATGTATCATTTTTGTTTATCCATTCATCCATTGATGAACACTTCCAACTTTTGGCCATTGTGAATAATGACATAATGAACATTGGTTTGTCTGTCTCTTTGTGTTTCCCTTTCATTTCTTCAGTGTATATTCCTAGTAGTGGGATTGCCAGATCATATGGCACTTCTATACTGAGCTTCCGGAGGAATGGCCAAACTGTCTCTACCGTGGCTGCACAATTTTACATTCCCATCAATATGGGTGAGTGTTACTGTTTCTTCACATCTTCTCCAACACCGGTTGTTTTCTGTTTCTTTTTTTAACAATAACCAGTCCAGCAGGTATAAGGTGGTATCTCGCTATAGTTTTAATTTGCATTTCCCTAATAGCAAGTTCTTTTTCATATGTTTTTGGCTACTGAGGGCCCCTTACCCTTCCAAATAAATTTGATAATTGGCTTTTCCAGTTCTGTAAACAATGCTGTTGCAACTTTTATTGGAATCACACTGTATCAGTAAATCAATTTAGGTAATATAGACATCTTAAATATGTTTAGTCTTCCAACCCGTGAACATAAAATAGTCTCCCATTTCTTTAGGTCTTTTTTGATTTCCTTTAGCAATGTCATGTTATTTTCTGTGTATTAGTCTTTTACATTCTTAATGAAGTTTATTCCTAGATATTTGATTCCTTAAGTTGCTATTGTAAATGGAATTTTTTTCTTGATTTTCTTCTCAGATTGTTCATTATTAATGTACAGTATTGTACTGATTTTTGTGTGTTGATCTTATATCCTGCCACGATACTTAACTGCCAAATACCATTGCCACTAATCACATACAGCTAATTAAATTTAAAATAGTTAAAATTATATAAGTTAAAAATACTGTTCCTTGGTTGCACAAGTCACATTCCATGTACTCAATAAAAATATGTGGCTACTGGTGACTATTGAATCGTGGAGATTATAGAACATTCCTATCATTACAGAAAACTCTTTCAGCTGGTGCTGATACAGATCATATAATAATTGCTAAAATATATAACACTCTACTATTAAAACTAGGGAAGGATAATTATTCAAAACAGTTTTAGGATCAATTGATATTTTTTCTCTAAATGAAAGTTTCTTTGAATTAATAAAAATAATATATTTATTGAATAACTATAAAGCACCAGGCTCTTGAGTAGCTTTTTTATGGATTAGCTCATTTAATCTCCAAAAATCCATATTAGTTACATACTGTTTGTATACCACCTGCCAAAATTTTATAGCCATTAATTGGTGGAGACAGAATTAGAATATATTTAATCCAACCCCAAAGCCTACCTCTTAACAACTATCCTATACTGTTTTCCTAATTATAGGAGAAATACTGAATTATGTGAACCTTTTTTTTTCCTTATGAGGGGGAAGACCAGGTAGCCACACTGAAAAAAAAAAATGAGAATATGTTCAATACCCTACAAACATACAACACTCCTCAAAAATAACTTTTAAAATGTTCTTTCATATGAACGAACATGTAAGTTTGCTTTAGATTTTTTTTAAAAGCCTAGAGTTTATCAAGTTCCATTTTATTCAAAGGAGTTTTCTTATTTTTTAAAGTGTAATGTTAATTTTGGATAGATTATTAAATTTGGATAGATAATAGGGAATAAATTCTGATAAATGATTCCTTTACTAGCATCAGTAGGTTATATGTTGTTTTTATCCTTTGTTTTTCCTTTATTAGCCACTTTTTAAGATCATGTAATAAGAAAAAATAAAAGAAACCATTTGATGATTTACTTCTCTTAAATCATGTTAAGAATCAATATGACAAAGGTCTTTATTAACATAAGGTTAAACTATATAGGGAAAATTTATGCCTAGCATATTTGCAGAGCCATGATTGAAAAACTAATATTTTATTGATGCATTTTTTAAGAGTTATTTATTTTATTATTTATTTATTTGTTTATTTATTTCCTCCCCCTTGTGGCTAGCTTGCTGCCTGCTCTCTGTGTCCATTTGCTGTGCATTCTTCTGTGTCTGCTTGTCTTCCTTTGTTGTGTCGTCTTGCTCTTCCAGCTCTCCATGGGTGCGGGCCAGCTTGCCTTCACAAGGAGGCCCCAGGACATGAACCCAGGGCCTTCCATATGATAGATGGGAACCCAATTGATTGAGCCACAGACACTTCCCTGATGGATTGTTTTTTTAGTGCTTTTTAAAATTATGTTGAAAACTTGACTTATATATATACATATATATATATATATATATACACACACACTTACATATATATATGTCTATTTTGTCATCTCATAGTGAAATTATTACTTTGGAACACTCTAGTACCCATTCTAATAACATAGTGGAAGAAGCATATAAAGAAAAAGGAAATTTCAATGACAAAATATTTTTACTTAATGTCTTATTATAGCACATATATATTGGTGACACAACTAAAATGCATTTTATTTTCATACTATCAAAGATATCTTTAAATTTCATTGAAAGAATGGTAAATCTCTTCATAATAAATGTGTCTTTCCAAGTGGAAAACTTCTTAGTTTTTTTTCTTAATTGGCAGCAGTTGACTCTTGCATAAATTAATGTTTCCTGCTGTGCCAAACATTAACTCAGAAGAGATAACTGACAGCAGCTAAGGTATTCAAAGGCCAAATTGCCTAGATCAGATTAGATTGACTTCTTTGCTTCCTGATATTCAAATAGGATATTTTTTCTGATACATTCAAGAGGTATCTGGATATTGCAGTGCATTGTTCCATCTACAAATGACTAACTATATCTCTTAACATGTGTGGAAAATATGTGATATTTTCTAGAATATAACTTCTCTGCTGTTGGAGGAAATTTACTTAAAATAAATATATGTGTGTGCATGTGTAATATATCAAAATGACAGAGCAATATTCATTATACTTTTGAAACATATTCATGACCATATTATAAGATATTTTTCATAATTTTATTTTAAGATATTTTAGAGTAGGATACATATATACAGTTTTTGCATACATGTTCATAATTAGTATCTGTAATATCTATAAGGCAGTATTTATGAATCTCTATAATATCCACTTAGTTGATAAACTACATTCTGTGTAGTAAAGAATTGACTCAGTAGGACTGGGTTGTCTAAACCCTGAATAATCTAAAGTTAGGTTTGGCCCTTGATTGCCTCCTGGGAGATAACTTTTAAACATTTCTGATAAGAGCATCTATGTTTACCTGGAAATCAGTCCAGGGCAGAGAGTCTATGCTAACAATGTGGTTAATGGTGGAGGTCTTGAGCCAGGTGGTATCAGTTTTACCTTTGAAGAGGCTGGAAACCAAGTAAGGAAATTAACTATGTGGGTGCTCCATGAAGATGTAAGCAACTCCCAATAAAATCCATGCACAGTAAGGCTCTGTTGAGCTTTACTGTTGGCAATAATCTGTATGTCCTGTCTCACATTATTGCTTGGAGAATTTAGTACTGTCTACGTAACTCCACTTAGAGAACAAAACTAGAAACTTGCATCTGTTCTCTCCCATACTCTGCCCTATGTGCCTTTTCCTTTGCTGAATTTATTCTATATCCTTTTCCTGTAATAAAACATAACTATGAGTAAAAGTTTTTCTCAGTTCTACAAGTCCTTCTATGAACCTAGAGGACACCAAAACACACTCACATATGCACACAAACATACACATATACATATGTGTGCATGCATTTTTTTGGAAAATGCTCTTAAGACCTTTGTGAATTTCAACTCATCAAATCATAGACTTGTGAAGATAAGACCATGTAAAATGCAAATCTTACATGCTATCTTTTTCCCCATGAATGTTTTAGAAATCATTCATAATGGAATCTATCCGATGGGGAATTTGAAATAAAAAATAATTCCCTTTTCTTGTTGTGACTTTTCAGATAAGATTAACTCTAGGATGAGGTCATTACTTTTAAATATTGGACATAATGGAGAATTTTCTAAACTACATTTGAAGTCCTTACACAGGATTGGGCTATATATCCACTCAATCGCTATGAAGTAGTTTTAAGTGAATTGCACTCATGTCAAGGAAATCTGTGATAATACAAAATTATTTCCAATGAATTTACCTTCATACTCTTTTCTTGTTCAACACTTCAATTCATCATTATTCAAACTTCAATAAACTACTTTTTTGTTTAATCTCAAAGAATCTCTGCATTATATAAACCATTTCATTAATTAGAACTCATACTTGTTTGAATAATTAATAATACATATTCTGATGAAAATCTATTATATGACAAGATGGAAATACTGTTGAGAAAATTTCCAATTCCTTTTTGGGAACAAGAAAAAACTAAATATAATATCAACCTCTCTTGGTCAAAAACATTCAGGATGGATTAAAGATATCTGTCTATATTCATATCATCTGTATCTATATCCATATCTATATGCATATCTATACCTATATCTATATATTAATATATCTATAAATGGAGACAACAAAAAATATTACCTTTATCAACTTTAATTGGAAAAGGAATTCAAAACCAAAAAAGTATAAACTTGGCAGAAAAGGATGATTATTTGATCATGTAAAGTTAAAGATTTATTATAATAAAGGACCATGAAGAAAACAAAATCCAAATTCAATTCACTGCCTAGGAAAAAATATTTGCAACATTTCAACAACAAAAAATATCTTGAAAACTATAAATGCTTCCTAGCACTTAAAACTGGGAAAATGTACAAAAATTATTGCTATATATTTCCCAAAAGAATAAACTTTAATGGCTGTATTAGTCAGCCAAAGGGGTGCTGATGCAAAGTACCAGAAATCAGTTGGTTTTTATAATGGGTATTTATTTGGGGTAGAAGTTTACAGTTACCTGGCCGTAAAGTATAAGTTACTTTCCTCACCAAAGTCTGTTGCCATGTATTGGATCAAGATGGCTGCCAAAGTCTGCAAGGGTTCAGGCTTCCTGGGTTCCTCTCTTCCCAGGGCATTGCTCTCCAGATTCAGCTGCTCTGCTCTCTCCACAAGGCCTGCTGTACTATCAGGCAAATGGCTTGTCTCTCTTCCTGGGGCCTCTGCCATAGCTGCTTCTCTGTGTGTTTACTTCCCAGACTCCAGCTCAAAAAATTCCAACTCTCTTCTCTGCTATGTAGTTTGTTCTGTAAGTCCCCTCACACCAAAGGGGTGAAAACTCAACATCATACTGACATGGCCCAATCAAAACCTTAATAATAATTTAATCATGCCCAGAGAAACAGTCCAGTTTAAAAACATAATTCAATGTCAATTTTTAGAATTCGCATACAATATCAAACTGCCACAATGGCTAATGGAATTGGGAAAATGTACTTGTTCTCACTATAATTAGGAATCATTAAAGAACTCTGTGGTATTTTTTAAATCATAGCATACTACTTATCATATTGCCTCATTTATACAAGGAAAAATCTGAAGTGTATAAAGTTACATGTATGTGCATATAAATAAAAAGAAAATCAGTTTGAAATTAATTGTATCATATAACTTATATTGACTATAATGGAGAAGGACAAAAAATGGGAATAGAGATGGGGATGGTGGGGGGGCAAGAGAATGCAAAATAAAGGTTATTTTACATTTTATTTTATATATTTCTTTATTATATGGGATATATTACATTGCTCATATGCTTATGTAATTTTATTTAAAATTTGAAAATAATTTGTAATCTAAATACCTATTAATGATAACCTTAATTGACTAATGTGAAATAGAATTTAAAGAACATGATAGTGTTTTAGTTTGCCAAAGGGCTGCTAATGCAAAGGACCAGAAATCTGTCAGTTTTTATAAAGGGGATTTATTTGGGGAAAAACTTTCAGTTCCAAGGCCATGAAAAGCCCAAACTAAGGGAGCATAAGAAATGCTTTCTCACCAAAGTCAGCTACTGTTGATCCTGGTGTGCTGAAGCAAGATGGCTGCTGATCTCTGAGAGGTTTCAGCCTTCCCTTCTGGGCTCACTGTCTCCTCCTTAGCTGCTCTGTGAGCCCAACCTCTTGGGGTTTCATGTTTAAGTGATCCTGTAATCCTCTCTCTTGGCATAGAGCTTGTCCCTTAGGACTTCTGACCTTGCAACCCAGACCCATTAAGAACATGGGGACCTGACCTGAGTCACGCCTTACTGACTACTGACATAGTCCAATAAAAAGCCCTACAGCAATCTTAGCAGGTAATCTAATTGAAGTCCCCTCAGTTAAATTTAATGCAATGAAAGGTATCACACCCAGAGGAATAGATTAGTTTACATATTTCTCCTTTTGGAATTCATAAAATAATCTTAAACTGCCACAAATAGTACTTTTCATTCTCTTAGAGCTGAGAAAACAAATACCAGACAAGTTACAGATACAAATATAGAAGTGGTCTTAACCCATAAACTCTGCCAACTAAATTTCAGTTTTCTGTTTCATGTATTTTGTTGATTACCAGTTGGATATCAGTGTTCTGAATGAAGAAGATGCCTATTTTATGATTGGTAGAGAATTATATTGGGCTTACTTAAATTTTATGAGGCACAAATTGCAGTACATGGAGCAAATCTTGAGTGCCTGAAGACCAATAAGAGTCTCCTATTATGAGATTTCAAGCTCTACTGTGGTATTTAAATATCTGTGGAAAAGGATTCCCCAATCCTCCCCATTAAACACCTATACAAAACAATTACCTTTGTATAGACTAGGAAATTGAGATTTACAAATTACAATTTAGTAATTTACCCAATGTCATGTAACAATTACTGGTAAAACTGGAATTATCACCGGTACCCTTGACTCTCAATCTGGTGATTTCTAACTCAAAAATTGTATTCTATTGTGCTACAGAGGTTCTTGTGGGTTAATATCAAACATTTAATACTGGTGGAGCAATATATTCATTTCACTTCTGATGACAGGAATTCACTTTTCAAAATATAAAGAGGATAAACTTGAGTTATTACAGCATATTTAATCCAGTGGTGGATGAGGAATTTGTTTACTAGTACAAATTTAAGAATGTTCTTCCATGAACTAGAACAAACATATGTCAGTATATACAAGGTGTTAATAATGTGGTGATATATGGGAAACACACAACTATGGACGATAGTTAAGAGTAATATTGTAATTTTTTCATCAGTTGCAACAAAGGTACTATGTCAATGTTAAGTGTAAACAATTGCAGGGTCTAAGAGGTCTGGGACTTTTCTTTTGAAAATATGAAAATGTTCTTAAATTGACTGTGGTGATGAGAATGCAACTCTAATTATACTGAGTCACTGAGTATATACTTTGGATAGATTGTATAAAATGTGGGAGTGTATAACACAGTGAACCCTGCTGTGGATGATGGACTGTGCTTAATAAGACAAGCATAAGAATGTTCTCTCATGAATTAACAAATATAGAATACTATTACAAGGAGTTACTAATAGGGTGGCATATGGGAAAAATACACCTAATGTAAACTCTAGACTATAATTAACAGTAATATTCTAAAATTATTTCATGAAGTGTAACATAGGTACCACACTAATGCAAAGGATCCTCAATGGGGGGTTTATGAGAATGCTGTACTTTTACATGACTTTCCTTAAATCTACACCTTCTCTAATTAAAAAAATACAATAATTTAAAAAACAATGTTACTACTCTAAGCCAAGTGAAAGAAACCAGACACAAAATACTATATAATGTTTGGTTCCATTTATATAAAATGTAAATACAATTAAATTTATAGAGTCAGAATTAGTTTAGTGCTTATTCAGGGATGGGGGAGGAGGAAGGGATTGAGAGTTGACTGGTAAGGGATATGATAGTTTTCTTTTTGGAATAATGAGAGTGTTCTAAAGTTGATTGTGATGATGAATGCACAATTCTGAGATTATACTAAAAGTCATTAATTGTACACATTGGATGGATTGTAAAGTATGTGGATATATCTCAGTAAAACCACTTTTAAAAATAAAATAAAACAAAAATCTACAATTGAGGAACCACTCTTTGTTGAAAACTGTCATAATATACCAAAAATGAAGAAGATAATTCTTACGTCATTTCCTATTGAGAAGTCACTATTCTAAGAGATTTGCGTTCATTAACTAACTTAATCCCCACAATAACCCTATAAGATAAGCACACTTACTGTCCTCACCCCTTTTATACATGAGGATGATGAGGCAATAAGACTTCAAATATGTTACTCTTGGTAAGAAGTAATGGCTGAACAGATTCAGACCCAAACAGTCTGGACTGAGTGATCTGGTTTTTAACCAGTGTTCACTCCACTTCTTGAATAGCAGAAAGCTTTCTAAACTCTTTGTGTATAATTCTAGGCTATGTTTTTATAGCAACAAGGCCTAGAACTAAATGCTTAATATAGTGCAAGTCACAGTGGGAATTCAGTTTTTAAAAATCATTATGGTCATTTTGAATTTGTTCTTTTTTGCCTGTTCATCTTCCCTTCTGTACAACAGGGCCCATAAATGTAGGATCTGGGTCTTATTTTCCTTTGGGTTTCCTACCAGGCCTAGCTTTATGCATTTCTTACAGTTGGTGCTTTTTAAACCTATGCCGAACAATAAATTAATGAATTAGAGAATAAATGATTAAACTATTGTCATACAAATGAATAAATAAATGAAAGAAATACTTTTTGGACACAATATACAGTTCAATATTGGAAGATATACTATTAATATGTCATTAAAGATTTCCCTTGAGAAAATGGTATAAATGAGTTTTTGGATCCTGCTGTATATATGTGTGTATGCATTTGTACCTATGTGTTGGATGCTTGGTAGTGTTTAATATGTTTACTTCAAGATTATCTTATTCAGGAGAGTTTAGTTAGTCTAATTTTCCCTCTGAATTTAAATGTGGATGCCTCCTTTAGGTATTGTAAGTGAGGTTAATGAAACGTTAACTTCCAATCCTAGTTGGGACTATTTATATGCTAATTATTAAGCAAAGGCAGTCTAAGAAACAAAGATGCAGTTGCACTCAAGGCACTTTTTAAAAAACATTGTCCTTATGGTCACTGCTACTTCTTAACTCATCTAAAATTACTTCTTTTATCTCGTTATATCCTGTACAAGTTTTTCTCAAGTTAGATTACAAGAGAAAGAAAGTTGTCCTACCTTTGCTTTCTCGTTTACTTTATATCATTTATTTCAGACTACCCCACATTTTGTTGGAAAGAATAAAACTAATGGTGCTTAAAGTTCTAAAAACCTCTAACATAAATAGTATTGAATAAACAAACACTCTGTAGTTTTGAACCTTTGTAATAATCATAATCATGATCATATCATAATCATGTTTGTAATTATGTTTATTTTGCATTTTAGCAGATGTCTTCATTCTTTTTAGTATTTTTATGTACTCATGAAAGGCATAATATCAAATATACTGCAAATGCTTCTCCAAAAGGATATACTACTGACTCATTGTTATTGTTTGTTTTTATTTATCCTTCCCTCATTAAGGAATGCATGATTTTGTAGTGGGAATCACTAAACACTAACCAGCCACATGCCAGGGCAGAGTTTTTATACTGACATTTTTACATAGGAATTTTGACTACCATACGTTTCAGTTTTGGTGGTGTTGTCTTTTTAAATCTAAATGTTGCTAGTTTTTTTTTTTTCCTGAGGTTTCACTGTCCAGCAATGGTCATCATAATTCCCATGTACCTCAAGTAGACTCTGTCTCAGAGCAGTTGCGTTGTCTCACCCTGGTAAAAATGATCAAACCTTTACTTTGGATAAGAAGAAATTTTCACCTGGAGGTTTTGCTTAACAGCTGTTTTTTTAAGGTGCCCATATCAAATCCGATATGACAGCAGGCTAGAGATGAAGATTTATTCTACATTTGAAGCAGATAGCTTTTCATTTTTGCAATGTTTTAAACTTTATTATACATACATTCAATATGATATCTATTAAATAAAATAAGATTAAACACAGTATAGATACTCAAAAACATGGTAATACAAAGTGAGTACAAAGATCACATACCAAAACAAACATATAATGATAAAAATAAGCCAAGAGATTTAAAGAGAGGAGAGGCTAGGAGAGCCTGACTGCTATAGCCGAACTCGGGGAGAAAATAAGCCTGGAAGAGAAGGCAGAGACCTAAACCAGGAGAATTGCCATTGTGTCTTGCCATGTGTCAGGAAGCCAGGTCAGCAGCAGCTGACCTTTGGTGAGGCAGCATCTATAATGACCATCATATAGATGAAAACAAGGCCATTTGGCACTACAATGTTTAGGGGATGTAGGGAGAAGATGAAGAAACACCAAGGGAGCTGAAGGGAATTCAAGAAGAATGTAAGAGACAGAAAAAAAGAAGTGTTTGATTTTTTTTGAATTCTGGGTGAATACAACATTTCAATGAGAAATGACCAATTTGGTCAAATGCTACTGATAGGTCAGGTAAGATGAGGGTTAAAAATTGGCCATTGGGTTTAGCATGTTGAAGTTTATTGTTGACTTTATAAGAGTAGTTGTGGTGAGCTAGATAGCATAGTTGGGTGAGATCAGATGGGAAACAATGAGGAAAACTGAATCAGAGAGTATGAACCCCCTTTGAGCATTTGGAAAAATTGTGGCAACTGAAGAAATATCAAGAAATTGATTTTTAGAGAGAAATAATACCGGTTTTGAGGTTTATTGGACAGATGCTGCTTGAGACAGAGGAGTGACTTTCTAAAGGAATGTATACTTACAAATAGACACAGGAAGATAAGTAGATACACCAGTGGGAATTTAAGAATCTTCTCTTTTAATTGCATTCATTATATAACTGAGAACACAGGCAAGGTTATCAGGGTAGAATAAGGGAAAAGAAGGACGATTGTATGTTTATATGCAGAAGAAGGATGTGATCTTTCAATAGAGAATGAGAGAATTGTGGATTTGCTAAAGATTGTAATCTTATAGATAAAGTTCAGGCTAGTAGTCATTAATTTAAAATAGCATCAATCAGCATGGTTATGTGATTTTCTCTAGTGAGATTTAGCTAAGCAGTTGCAAAACTGGAGTAGATGAAGACTTAATATAAGAATAATGATCTCATTCAGGCATCAGGATGGTAGCCAGATTCTCTCCAATCCCCCAGGGATCTGAGAGATGTGCAGTAGTGACACTCTTCCTGAGCAGCAGGTGGAAGGCATGCCTTCTCCAAGTACTGGGTCATACTCACCCTTTCCACACAATGGATAGTCCACTCTCTTGGCCTGAGAGGATTACTTCAGTCCAGATCTCAGACTCCACAGTCCTGCCCTTGAAGTGTTTTTCCTTCAGTCTGTCCCTTTTCTGTCCCTTTTAGTCATACATGGCAGTGGTTATTTCCATACAGATCTCACAAAAAACCTTGAAAGTTTCATTTGTAGTTCATAGGGGTCCAAACCATCAAACAAAATAAATTTCCATAAATCCTTTCTGAATAACTATATCGGATCCTGACTTGCACTGAAATGGCTGACTGAACCGATGTTCAGTTAAACCCTCACATGGGACACTATTCTCTGGGGACTCGTGTTCCAGAAACTCAGAATTTCCCAAACCATCAGTCTCTGGTTTCTTTATGCCCAGGAGTTCAGTTCTCAGCTTATCTCTTTTCACTCTCATTTTACTATAAGCTGCAAGGAGATACCAGGTGCATTTTCCACATTTAGTTTGAAAAGCTCCTTAGCTGAATATCCAAGACTATCTATTTCAAATTCTGCCTTCAATCCCACATCAGGTCTCAATTTTGATAAGTTCTCTGCCACTTTAAAATAAGTATCACCTTTATTCCAGTTTGCAATTCATCATTTCTAAGTCCTCATAAGAAGTACCTTTAGTATCCATATTTCTATCAACAATCTCTTCAAATCAATCTAGGCCTTTTCTATCAAGCACCTCACATTCTGCCAGGATCTACTCAATATCCAATTACAAAGCATTTTTAACATTTGTGATATTTGCAATAGCAGCACTCTACTTTTCTGGTATCAAAATCTCTTTTATTTTGTTTAGCTATTATAGCCATTACTATGAAATGAGTTGGCTTTTGCAATGGGAATTTATTATCTTACAAGCTTACAATTTTGAGACTGAGATAAATGTCCAAATTAAGGCAATGCTTTTTCCCCAAAGGCCAGTTGCTGACAATCCTGGACTGCTATGTCATTTGTCAAAGCACATGGTGGCATCTGCTGCTCTCTCTTTTCTTGACCAGGTTTTATTACTTTCAGCTTCTTGCTTCCCGGGCTTTCTCTCTCTTTGCCTGAAATACTTTCTCGTATAAAGGACTCCAGTTAGAGCATCTAAGACCCACACTGGCCAATGCTTTAACTGAAGTAACTTCATCAAAATGTCCTGCTTACAATAGGTTTACACCAACAGGAATGGATTAGTTTTAAGACCATGATTTTCTGGTAACACGCAGTTTCAAACCATCACAAAGGGAAACAAGATTCTTTCTCTATTTTTTTTTTTTGTGTATATAAAGGAGGTTGTATGAAAATAAAGCAGCATTTTATTTTGTGGGTAAAATAGATTCAAATAACCTCAATGTTTTCTGTACAATAAGAGGTGAGTTCACATTCTAAGATATGAATTGGGTGGAAGGAATGAGGTGCTGAAGAGATTGGAGAAACTTTGAAATACCCAATATGGAGAATGGAGAAATTTTTTGAATTGCAAAGCATAACTGGACCTACAAATTGAAAAAAAATAGAGACATCATCTGGAAGAGGGAGGTAGGAAAATAGAAGAGGATCATTCATAGTGGAAATTTTTATTTTAAGATCTTAGAAATGGAATCATTGTGAAAGTAGTACAATCAGGTATATTGTAGTGGGTGTAGATGGCCAAGAGATTAGAGAAAAAAGTAACATATGAACACATTGTTGAATTTCAGTAAATATTATTTGGTTGATGGTAAGTTAATGTTCAACCTTCTGTTGTTGAAATTTAAGGAGGCAATGCTCCAAATTTTTTATTCAGTTTCTAGTTATATCTAAACATATCACATTTTGAGTTTTGAGCTCACGTTCCATGTTTTGTTCATTTTTCCTACATTTTCTTATTACTATCCTTCTGAAACTAAACTTTTTTAAATCAATGGGATGAGATTTACTTGTATTTGCTAAACTTTTTATATAACCATTCATACTGACAGCAAAATGACAAACCCTACTCTGCAACTTACAAGGCATTTAAACACCTGAAATCAAATAATAAAATTTTATTTATTAAATGATCTGCATGCAAATAAAAATGTCAATATTGAGATCAATTCAGCTTTTAAATTTTGTTATATATAAACCTAATATTCTGAAAATAGAATTGGAACATAACTTTTCTCACTTTCACTTGTCTTTAAAATCTTTAAATTTAAGTTTTTTTGTGCTGACTTGTTAGTTTTATTGAACTGAAAATTTTTACTTGCTTTATTCTTTTTCTACTTCAGTTTTTAAAATTATTTTCACTTTGCTGATATTCATTCATTCAAATGAAGATAACAGTGGGGGCACAGTGCTTTGATGATTTCATTTAACTTTATAACCTTTTACTTAATATAGGAAATATTCTTAAAAGAATAAAATGAGAGATTTTATAAATATTAGATTAATTTTGGTTGTTTTTCATCAGACAAATGAACCTAATGGCATATTATCTTGATTGCTGATAAAGTCATTTACTATTCTACACATCTGCATATTTATCAGCTCTAAGTGCAGTCTAGCAATCAGCAATATCCCCATGATAACTCTCCCATGGTTCATGGTGAGATAATATAAAGTCTGATGAGCAATAAGGCACACTTGAACCAAGAGGCAGTCAGCTTTCAATTTTGGTACAAAGGAAATTAGCTCACCCTGCTGCCCCAGGCAGTGGAGTCAGCATAGACCAGACACCCCAAGGGCAAGGAATACCCAAGCAGGACTAATCGTTTAAAAAGACATCTTCAACACTTTCTAAAATATTTTTAAAATATGAAAGAGTTATGCTTCATTAATAATATATACTGAACATTAAAATCTTTTTTTGCAGGATATAGTCTCATATTTAAGAAAGTAGAATCTTCAATAGGTGTTTTTTTGCATGATAAAGTATTGTAAAGTGCAGACATACCAAATGAACTTCAGCTCACAGTTCATTCTGGGTACATGATGATGCTTTGAAGAGTGTGTAAGTTGCGTGTTGCCATTAACCCTAATGAAATCACACTTGCGGCTTGTGATTAATAAAATACGTTTTATTACTTGTAATGCATTGTACTGTATTAAGATCATGCTATATTTGCTTTCCTGTTACTAAGTCAAGACCTAAAATGCAAAGTGAACACTTTGAAGGCTGAAAGTACAGTATGATGGTATTATAGTCCTAATCATACTTCGTTATACTTACCTATCCAGTTGGCTTCCTTGTGGAAACCTTTGTATTACTACCTAGATTTGTGCCTGATATATTGTAGTCATTTAACAAATAGCTATTAAACAAATGCATGAGTGAATGATGCATTCTATATTCTTCTTAAATTGCTCTTTCCTTTAGAATTAAAGATAATTTAATAATCCATTGGCCCTATTTGTTTCACAAAATAAAAGTAATGCAAATGATTTCTTTCATGAAATCACTGGTGTTCATTTTTCTATACATGATCATCAAATACTTATTCTGTGTCTTGCATTTGTGATACATCATTGAAAAACAACCTAGACAGGAATCTTACTTGCCCTGGAATTTATGTGCTCATAGGAAGGGACAGACAATAAACAGTAAACATACTTAGTGAGTAATATACAAATCAGATTATACTAAAAGGTGATAATGCTTTTATCAGATTATACTAAAAGGTGATAATGCTTTTGGGGGGATAAAAGAAAAAATATTGAGCACAGTAAGGGAATCACAGAATGTACCCTTAGTGGGAGAGGCATGTTATACTTTTAAATGTAATAGTAAGAGTCTATAACTGAAGAGGTGTCATTTGAGAAAAACTTGTGAAAAGTGAGAGAAGGAGTCTTGTGGATATCTGAATAGAGAGCTCAGCCAGGGAAAGGTTCTAAAGGAGAAACATATCAGCCAAGTTGGAAGAGCAAGAATGACAAAATTGATTGAGCATTACTGAAAGAAGTAGGAAAATGTAAGCCAGAGAGATTATGGGGAGCCAGCTTATGTTGAGCTTTGTAAAAAATTGTGAGGGCCTTGGATTTTAACTCTCAGCCAAATAGGGAGCCATGTTTTTCTGAGAGAATGATCTGATTTACATTTTTAAAAGATTGCTTTGGCTCTTTTGTTAAGTATTGACTGTTAGGGTATAAAAATGGAAACAGGTAGAGCCCACAGAATTACTTGATATACTCAATGTGTGTATTATAAAAGACAGGAATTGATAATGACTTCAAAATTTATAGACAAGGCATCTATAATGAAAATATAATTATTTTAAAAATACCTATCTAGAGAAAGTACACTGAGCTGTGTAGTGTCTTAGAATCATTGTGCTCCAACAAACATAGAAAACACATTTGCTGATTCAAAGAAATTAATGTTTGAGGAAACAAATACCTCATAATTAGTTAACATTAATTGACTATACCCAAAGGAGCAGACTATTTCCTATTGGTTGATATTAAGTGTTTCTTTAAATCATTTTTTACAAATTGATTTTATAATGCTGGAAAATGGAAAAAGAAATACTGCAAACTAGTGGGTTTAAGAATTAGCTTATATGTGATCTAATATTAATGTATGCATTAAGAAAAAGGTTATTATTGATACTTTGTGGTCAAATTAATTAAATGCAGGGTCTTGAGAAGAATTTTACAAAGGAGTCATTAGGAAGAAAATAGCTAAAAATAGATTTAGATGAAATGGCCTATTACTAATTTTTAAGAATTAGGATTTAGGTGATGCATAGTATTGGTATTATATTGCTATTCACTGACAGATTCCAATCGATACATTTATAAAGATTATTTATTTAAGCTTTATTATACTACTTAAAGAAGCAAATATTCAGAAACAGAGCATCTCTTCAGGACACATTGTCAAACATTTGTATAAAAATTTTAAGCAAAAACAAGACAAAGCTATAAAGCAATACTGAAAAACAAACATACATTTTGTACCTACTGTATGCCAGGTACTGTAGGCATTAGATATACAACAGCAAAAACTCAAATCAAAAGAAAAACAAAAAAAAGAAAGAAAATTCTATTTTTTTAACTTTTCTTCAATTGAGGTAGACAGGCAATGAACAAAATGATTTAGTAAAATAATATATACATTATATAGTAATAAGTGCTTAGGAGGGAAAAAAAAATAAAGCAGTGATGGAGAATATGAAATGACTGGATAAAAAGTGGTTGGAACTTTAAAATGGATAACCTGGAGAGGCTCCTCTAAGGTGAACTTTTAGTAAAGACATGAAGTAATTATTGAGGTTAATCATGAGAATACTTGGGAAAGACATTCTAGCAAAGGAAAAAGATACTCTAAAGACCTTATTAAGACTGCCAGCAAAGCTCTAATATGATATTGGAATATATCAATACTTGTGACTTCATAATAAAGAACTATGTAGTTCTTTTGCAGCTCTTTTCACATTGCCATAGCAGTACTACACAGCAGAAAACAGAGATGTAGTGGCCCATAATTACATAATCTCAACAAAGCCATTCTGGATATTGGGTTTAGGTCCTATATTCTGACCCCATATCATGGGTTGAAAGATTTTCAATATACTCACAAATATGGGCATGACTAAATCAGAAGTTGTAGAAATAGAATTGATTTTACAGCTGGATTGGAAAGGCTCCATCTTTACCTCTGGAGACATCAGGATGTTTGGTTTTTGACTCTTGGGAAAGATAAGAGCAGTGGGATTTATGATGTGCTGTATATGGTCAGAAAAATGCTCCAGCTATCTTAAGGTGCTAGGGTGTTTTTTTTGTTTGTTTGTTTGTTTGTTTCTTTTATTAATCATTTCAACGAACCAAAATAGGTTAGTAAGTCTGGCTTACTTATATGATTAAGGGGATTTTAAGGGTTCATCACTGAAAGCTTCATTCATTCATGGATCTCTAGAAAATGATACTTGCACAAATCTTAGGAGTTCAAGTAAGATTCAAAACATTTCATATGTGTAGTTTGACCATGATAAGCTTGTGCTGTGTAATGTCTCTTGGGCTCCAGATACATGCTTGCATTCTTTTTCTATCATTTCACTGGACTCTTAGCTTTTAAATAGAAGACTTATATGAATATTTTCTGTGGAGTCTGGTGAGGCCTTTCATATATCCCAACTGTGGAAAATGATACAGGTGCCAATATACCAAAAAGAGATATCATGAACAAGGTTGTAAAATATGTGTACTGAGGTAGATCTAGGGGACAAAAGAAATTATACTCAACTTTCTCTAGAGTAGAAAGTACATCACTCCAGTCATTAAGTTTCAATGTTGAAGTTTAAAAAATGATTCAGTAGCTATAATTTCTAATAAATATTCATAGAATTTATAGTAAATTATAACAAAAGAAATATAGGAACATATATTGGGAAAAGTTCTAATTATGCCAAAGTTCAGTTTTATTAAAACAAGGGAAGAATTTTCATTTGTTTTATTTGCTGGTGATTCTCTAACAGTAATAATGGAGAAAATGCCAAACTGTCCTCCACAGAGGTTGCACCATTCTACATTCCCACTAGAAGTGGGTGAGTATTCCTATTCTTCCACATCCTCTCCAGCACTCCAACACTTGTAGTTTTCTGTTTATTTCTAATAGTCAAATATGTGGAAGATCATATTACATTGTAGTTTTGAATTGCATTTCCCTAATAGTTAATGATAGTGCGCATCTTTACATGTGCTTTTAAGCCATTTGTATTACCTCTTTGGAAAAGTATCTATTCAAACATCTTGCACATATTTAATGGGTTGTCTTTTTATTGTTGAGATGCAAGATTTCTTTACATATGCTGGATTTAGACCCTTATCAGGAAGTGGGTCCCAAATATTTTCTCCAATTGAGTAGGCTGTCTTTTTACTTTCACGGCAAACTTCTTTGAAGAATGAAAGTTTTTAATTTTGAGGAAGTCCTATTTATCTATTTTATCTTTTGTTGCTTGTGCTTTGGTTGTATAATCTATGAAACAATTTCTTACTACAAGATTTTGTAGATGCTTCCCTGCATAATCTTCTAGGAGATTTATAGTCTTGGCTTTCATATTTAGGTCTTTGATAAATCTTGAGTTAATTTTTATATAGGGTATGAGATGGTGATCCTCTTTCATTGTTTTGGTTATGTGTATCCAATTCTCCAAGCACCACTTTTTGAAGAGACTATTCTGTTCCAGTTGAGTGAGCTTGGTGGCCTTGTAGAAGTTTGGAACACTGTAACTCTGTAGTATGCATTAAAGTTTGGTAGTGTGATTCCTCCAATTCCATTTTTAATTTTCAATTTTTTTTCTTTTTTTTTTTGCTATTCAGGGCCCCTTACCCTTCTGAATAACTTTGATAATTAACTTCCCCATTTCAGTAAAAAATGATATTGGAATTTTATTTGGATTGATTTGAATCTGTAAATCAATTTGGATAGGACAGATATCTTAATGATACTTAGTCTTCCAACCCATCTTCCATTTATTTAGGTCTTCTCTGATTTCCTTTAGTAATGTTGTGTAATTTTCTTTGCACAAGTCCTTTCTTGTCTTATTTATTTCAGGTATTTGGTTCTTTTAGATCTTACTGTAAATGAAGTTTTAAAATTTATTTCCTTCTCAGATGGATGGCTCATTATTAGTGTACTGAAACACTACTTATTTTTGCATATTGATCTTATATCCCAACACTTTACTGAACTCATTTATCAGGTTTAGAAGCTTGTTGTAGATTTTTGTACTTTCTATGTATAGGATCATGTTATCTGAAAATGATGTACTTCTTCTTTTCCAATTTGGATGCCTTTCATTCATTCCTTTTCCTTGCCTAAGTGCTCAAACAAGTACTTCTAGCACAATATTAAATAAAAGTAGTGACAATGGACATCCTTGTTTTGTTCCAGATCTGAGAGGGAAAGCTTTTATCCTTTCACCATTGAATGTGGTATTATAGTTATATATATATGCCCTTTATTATGTTGAGGATGTTTCTATCTATTCCTATTTTTTGAAGTGTTTTTATCAAGAAAGGATGCTGTATTTTGTCAAATGCCTTCCCAGCATCAATAGAAATTATCCTGGGTTATTTTTCTTCTGATACATTAATGTGGTGTATTGCATTAATTGATTTTCTTATGTTGAAACATCTTTGCATACCTGAGGTAAAACCCACTTGATCATGGTGTATAATTCAATTAATGTGTCCTTGGGTTTGATTAGCAAATATTTTGTTGAGGACTTTTGCATCTAAATTCACTAGAGAGATTGGTCTAGTTTTTTGATTTTTTGTTTTCTTTTGTTTTTTTTTTTCCTTGTAGCCTCTTTGTGTGGCTTTGGTATTTGGCATCACAGAATGAGTTAGGTAATGTTCCCTCTTCAATTCTTTGAAAGATTTTGAGTAGGACTAGTATTCATTCTTTGCAGAATGACTGGTAGAATTCACCTATGAAAACTTCTGGTTCCTTGGTTTTTCTTGGTTGGGAAGTTTTTTTGACAAATTCATTACCATTATTTGTAGTTGGTCTAATGAGTTCTTCTACTTCTTCTTTTGTCAATGCAGATTGCTTGTGCTTTTCTGGAAATTTGTCCATTTCACCTAAATCGTCGATCTTGTTAGCATACAATTCTGTGTTAGTCAGCCAAAGGAATGCTCATGCAAAATACCAGAAATTGGTTGGTTTTTATAAAGGGTATTTATTTGGGGTAGAAATTTACAGTCATAAGACCATAAAGCATAAATTACTTTCCTCACCAAAGTCTGTTGCCACATGTTAGAGCAAGATGACTGCCAGTCTCTGTGAGGGTTCAGCCTTCCTCTTCCTCATAAGGCTCCATGGTTCCAGCTCCTTCCATTCTCAGCTGTAGGCTAGCATAAGGTTTGTCTTTTTTCCTAGGGTTCATCTCTTTCCATGCAGTGCTGCTCTGTTATCTTCACAAGGTTAGCTGTAGACTATCAGGCTCATTTCTCTTCCTGAGGCCACAGGATTCTTTCTAATAACCTGTCTGTCTTGACCTGTTATCCTTCTCCTCACTTTTAGTTCAGTGTGAGAATCTGTTTCATTCCTGCTAAGGGGGTGGGGACACAATCCTGCACACCCTAATTACATGGTCGGCAAAAAAGCCCTAATCTTGATTTAATAAATTAGAAGTAAAACCTCTGATTCTAATACAGTCTAATTTGCCCAGAGAAACAGACGATTTTACAAATGCAATCCAACATCTGTTTTTGGAGTTCATAAACAATATCAAACTGCTGCAAATATTTCAAAATATCCTCTTATGATACTCATTCTTTCTTTGGGGTCAATCATGATATTCCCTCTCACATTTCTGATTTTACTTATTTGCACCTTCTCTTTCTTTTCTTTGTTAGACTAGCTAAAAGTTTAGATCATCATTCCAGAACCATTTGGAATTATGGTAAAAAAAAAATGCAATAAGTTTAGGCCTAGAGTGATGATTTTTAATCTGGGATACTGGTATCACAACTTTGGTCCCAAATGTTAAATAGCAGCAGCTGAAAATTAATGCAAAAGACCTTGAGTTTTAAGTGGATTACATTCTTTGTGTATTTACATAAATGGCCAAAATGATCTAAAAGGAATTTCATTTTTATTCACATTTCTCAAAGATTACTAAATCTGTTTCACCAGCAATTTATCTCAAAAGTCTTAATTTATATGCTTCCTGTAGCTATTCCACAATCCCTCACTTTCCAAATCAAATTATTCTTTTAGCTCCAACCTCACTTGACTTTTCTTTTTATTTTCTTCACTTTTCTTGATTTCTTTATTAAATATAAAGATTACTTCCTATTTAGTGGGGATATGGAAGAGTAATAGTAAACAGGAACTGAGCTACATGGGCTGGAGTAACTACTAAAAATATGAGTGCTCACACACCGGCATTTTTGTCTTACTACAAAATAGTCCACCACTGTTTTAGGAAACCTGCTTTTGTCACTGAGTATTATGATCAAAGGAATCACACAACATAAATACCCATCCTGAAAAGGAACTTCATGTAAGAAAGGCCCACATGTGGAGTAAATATTCTTACAATCTATACTATTGAAATATCTTCCAAAAGCACATTCAATTTTAAATGCATTTTTTCCATGTACTTGGATTTATAAATCAAGATCATCACCCATGTTAGAAAAACAGTTTGTGAATCTGGGCAAATATTAGACTGATAGATTTAGATTATATAAAATGTCATAAGACACTTGTTTTGTACAAATTTTCAACTTTCAGAGGGAAAGAATGGCATCCTAGTTTATATAATTTTTTATATAATTTCTGGTTTATGTTTGAGCTACTCTGATTTTTTTCAGGGAAGCACATTGTGGTGTGCTGATGGAGGGGTGTTGTTTGGGAATTCTGCTCATGTGCATGATTGTTTTATAAGTTTACAACTACTGTCATAAAAATATATTTAAAAAAAATAATAGGGTGGGTTGGAGGGAAAACACACCAAATGTAAGATAAGAACTATGATTAGTAGTAAGATTTTGACAGTGTTCTTTAATAGTTTGTAGCAAATGGCCTATGACAATGCAAGGTGTTGGTGGAGGTTGATGTATGGGGCCCCTGTATGATGTTATGCGTGTTTGCTTTGTAAGTTCATAACTTTTACTATACACTTAATTGTTTATGTATGTTCATATATAAATAACATACAGGTAATAATAATAGCTTTGGATAGGGGAAAATACTTTATTTAGTAGTAATATTTTGACAATGCTCTTTATTTATTTATTTTTTTTTAAAGATTAATTTTATTTATTTCTCTCCCCTTCCCCATCCCCGTTGTCTGTTCTCTGTGTCCATTTGCTGCGTGTTCTTCTTTTTGTCTGCTTCTGTTGTTGTTAGCAGCACAGGAATCTGTGTTTCTTTTTGTTGCGTCATCTTGCGTCAGCACTCCGTGTGTGCGGTGCCATTCCTGGGCAGGCTGCACTTTCTTTCTCACTGGGCAGCTCTCCTTACGGGTTGCACTCCTTGCAGGTGGGGCTCCCCTACGCGGGGGACAACCCTGACTAGCACGGCACTCCTTGCTTGCATCAGCACTGCGCATGGGCCAGCTCCACTCAGGTCAAGGAGGCCCGGGGTTTGAACTGCTGACCTCCCATGTGGTAGATGGACGCCCTATCCACTGGGCCAAGTCTGCTTCCCTGACAATGCTCTTTAATCATTAGTTAAAAAGATTTAAAAACAATGCAAGTTATTGGTGATAGGGTGAGATGCTATATATTTGTTTGATGTTATATATGTTTGTTTTGTAAGTTCACAACTATTATACATTTATTGTTTATGAAAAAAACCTATGGAATTAAACTTTAATTTGCCACAGTAATGATTTTCTTTGCTCTTTACACTACTGTGATTGACAGGTCTGATTTGTTTGTGTTCAGCTTTTGATACTACCAAAATAATTATGTTTTATTTTTGGGAAATTGAAGAGTGTTCAATCATAGTATAATTTTTTATATTTAAAATATAAAAAATATAGTATAAAATTTTATATTTAGAATAGAGAATGGTCATTCAGCACTCTATTTATAATGATCATAAAAAATAATGGGTAAAATTTAGTTTTATTACAATAAATATATATATAGAGAGATAGACACACATTATATAGTGGATTTCTACACTTAAGTACTATCTAATATATAATGAAACATATAAAAATTTACATTTATAAATATTTGAATTTTTACATTTTGTGAATTATGGTGTTGAATATTTGAGCTTTTCTGTAAGACAATTTTAGTAGTTATCCCCAAAGATTTAGAAAAGATGAAATAAGAAAGGAACCAAGGCAAGTTTGAGAGTGTGTTTCTAAAAGGGAAGAGAGGTTATTTGATTTGTACAATTCTTATGCTAGATCCCCACCTAGAGCTTTGTGGCAAATATGAACTTCACGGTTCACTAGATGGGGAAGTTATGCTTCATTATTAGCCAGAAGAATTTTGTGAGATAGTTGGAAATTATTTTCTTTCTCTGCTCATTTTTATACATAGTTGGTATCATAAAACAATATTTTGTTCCTGTGAGTAGTTACTTATTTTTACTGAATTTCAGTAATTATAGTATTTATGAATAGAAATAAAAATAGAAATATATAATATTGTTTAAAATTGTTAAAACCTACAATAGGGAAGTAGTATTTGTAATTAAAACTCTCTTATTATCTAAGAGTCTGTTGGAAAGTCTAGAATTGAGGTTACCGGAATTTTTACTTCACTTTTATTGAGCTATATATTTGATTATTAACTATAAGTAAAATATTGCTCAGCAGTATGAGAGTGATCGTACATGCATGGTATACGAATGTTATAGCTTACATGAATGGTAGAGTTTAGTGTCATTTTGCAATTGTATAAAACCTATACCACTTATCACCAATAGTGGTAGAATTGCTAATATATACTCAGATTTCCTTTGAAATATTTTCCTGGTGATATAGTCTTAACTGTTGTAGTCGAAACTGCACTAAATCAGAGACTTTAGCCAAACATTTTAACACTCAGTTTTCAAGTCATATTGGTTATTCTAATTCTTCACAATTTAACTCTTTTAAACTCTGCTCACTGGTAACATGTAAAACGTCTGAACTGGTGAAAGGTTGACAAAATTAATTTTTTATTTAGAGAAATTATTCTATATAACACTTCTATATCATTTATATAGAATTTATTTATTTATTTATTTTTTAATTTTAAAGTTTTTTTTTTTAAGATTTATTTATTATTTATTTAATTCCGCCCCCACCCCGGTTGTCTGTTCTCTGTGTCTATTTGCTGCGTCTTGTTTCTTAGTCTGCTTCTTTTGTCGTCATTATTTTGAAAATTCTGTAAGGAGCACAAAATGGTTACATTGAATGTTAGCCTTAGTCTCTTTATTGCTAGCCTTCTGAAGTAATAAGTAGATCTGTGGAAAAGTACCTCCTCCACCCGTCAAAGGCTATGCATATTGGAGTTGTAAAAGCCAGAAAAACAGTGTTTGCTAGGTAGTGTCAGAAAATGTTAAGAATTCCTCATTAAGGGAGCATGCTAATATCTTCTTTTAAAAATCTATTGAGGGTAAGAAAAAATTCTTTTTTATTCTGGTTTACAGTGAAAAAGTCAGGGAGGGGAAATTTTGATTTCTTGTTTGAATGTAAGTATGTCTTGATTCTCATATAGTCAGATACTCATAACTTGTAAACTTGTAAGCTTGCTCAACATAGCTTTTTTTTCTTAAGGAAAAAAAAATGAAAAAAAGAAAGGAAAAATATCTTTTAGTACAATTGCTATAATATTGTTAATAATTTGAAACTCTGAGTTTTTGCTTCTGTGAAAAAGATGGTACATTAATGAACCTGATACAAATAATTTTGTTCCAAAAGTTGATGCTTTAAATTATACCCTCTGGCTAAAAGAAGTTAAAATTTTTGGATAGCAAACTTGACCCAAATGCATTCTGATCAATTTCTGAGAAAATAAGTAGTCTTGTCCCCTACCGCACTTCTTTCCTCTGAATTTGATTTGATAAAAGTAAAATCTAATTTTGCCCCAGATTTAAGTTTCTAAGTCCCCCAAGTGATTCCCAAAACCCTGATGAAGTTTTCACTTGTCTTTAGACTTAAGAGAATAAAAACAGCAATGTTATAATTTGTACATAAAATGAAATGTTTTCAGTTTAAAAAATTACACTTCTTTTTCTTTTCATTATTTTCTACTTTTATGTTTTTAAAGTGGTTTTCCCAGTTTAAAATAATGGTGGTAATAAAGGTATAAGTTGTTTCCCAATCTTACTAGAGGTAAAAATATAAAATTGAGAGTTTTACAAAGTCTTCTTCACATCCTTTCTTACTTTATCTTTTCTAGATTTCTCATTTTGTCTTTCTGTTTTTTTTACTTTTCTTTTACTTTACTGATCTATGAATTCAATTTCTTGGGATCACTGGCCTAGTCAATGAAGTTAAAAAATATAGATCCAGCATGATATTTAAGGCCTTATATTGCCTATCCTTCTCTCATAATTTCTAAACAATTTCATTTCTTTCAATAATATCCAACTCTTGCACTTTGCATTTCTTGTCCTTGAATTTGCTATTGCTTCTTCTAAAATGCTTTTGAGATGCTTTCATACCTGTCTCCCTTGCCTTTGATTAAGAAAAGTATAAGTTATCCTTCAAGAATTGTCATCTCTTCCCATTCTAACATTTCAAACAATATATTTTTTTATTTTTTAGGTACAAAGTTGGGGATTGAACATGGGACCTCATATTTGCTAAAGTCCATTTTTGGTTTTTGGTCTTAGGAAGTTGCATCTATTGTTCTGGGATGGGCTCAGGTAATCTTATTTGTTTTAATTTTTACTCATGAGTTTAATGCATAGTCAGAGTGAGAACAATTTGGACCAATAATTTCTAAAGCATGTTTCATAGTATACTTGACTCTATATTGTGAACTTGGAAAATGCAAATAAAAGTACAGTATATGTGCTTAACGTAAAGTCTTTCAATGTTTTTGATTAATACAATTGGTGTGACCTATAGACTGTGGTTAACAGCAATACTGTAATATTCTTGCATTAATGCCAATTGTGTTGATAATAGAGGGGTATGGAAAAAGTGTGCCAAATGTGTGCAATAGCCATGATGATATTATCTCATAATTTATAACAAATGTTCCACCAAGGTGTGGAGTTGTTTGGGAAATCTACACGTCTGTATGATTGTTTTGCAAGTTCACAATATCTGTAACAAAAATGTATTTTAAAAAGTAGTATGGGTTGAGGGAAAAATACACCTAATGTAAGGTAAGGAATATAGTTGGTAGTAATATTCTGACAATGCTCTTGCATAGTTTGTAACAAATGTTTCACACCAATGCTAAGAATTAGTGAAGGGGTGATGTATGAGACCCCTGTGTGACATGTTTTTATTTTGTAAGTTCACAATCTTTGCTATACAGTTATGGTTTATGTGTGTTCATGAATAAAATACTTCAATAAAAAATAAAAACAAAAAATAAAAAATAGCAATTTGAAAATTATTCATATTCACTTTACATGCAATTTTATTTTAGTTTAATTGCATCTGCAAAAAGTATATTCAGACAGTATTGAGACATTTGTCAGATTAAGTACATTCTTAACAATGACCCTGACCTTGAAAACTCTATAAGAGTGGACAAGACAAGTACATATAAAATGTCTGGAATCGACAAATACAAATAAATTTTTCTATCATATTTGTACTAGAGTACCACTATTTTGATTTAGTGAAGTTTTGATGTCTTCAGCTCAACCATAGCCTCACTTGAATAGAGAGTATTGCTGTGATTTGATTACTCTAGCAACAGTTTGTGGTTTCACATTTTGAGAAGGACAGTAAAATAAGATTTAGTTGTAATGATATGTACAGTATAGAATTTCATAAACCTTATCCCATAAAATGCCTGAATAACTTTCCAAGTGGAAGGAAGGAAGAAAAAAATGAAAATTCACTACAAAAACAATAAGGAAGTTCTGCTATTGAAGATCTGCCTATACTGCTGAAACTCATGAATAGCATGCATTAAAGTAGAAATCATTTTGATAAAGCTGCCTATTTAATATTATTGCTCTTTTTTCTTTAAAAATTCATAAAACTGCATCTATACAGATATAAGTTTTCAGATATCATGATCAATTTGATTACATGCTTATGTGTCTTGGTTTTAAATTTTATGAATAATTACTGGACATTTTATAGAACAATAATTTTAAAGGTAAAGCATTTATCGCTTTTACCTATATTTTAGCACTAAGGTATATACATATACTCAAACTTCAAAGATATTTACTAAAATATAAGATTTAATAATTAACATAAACATTGGTGATGATACATAGGATAAATAATCAATCGATGTGAATGTTCAATAGAGATTCTTAACTTGAGTCCTAGATTAGATGAGATGTTGTTATGGATAGTATGAATGATTATTTTACAAAATCATCTGAGGAAATGGGTGTAGCTCTCAGTGGTTTGAGTGTCTGCTTCCTATGTACAAGGCCATGGGTTCAAGCCCCGCCACTCACAATACCACCTTAAAAAAAGAATCACCTGGCTTACACTTTGTGCAAGATGCCAGTCCTTATAGTGATGTGATGAATAGTGATGGACCAGTCCCCTTATAAAAATCTTTAGAGGTCCTTCAGCCCTGTATAGCAGTGTGCAGTAATAGCATTGTGTTCATTTGGTTGTGCTCATTATTAGGTTTTGAAGATTGTAAAGCACTGATTACATAGAGGAAGAAAGAGGGAGATGAGCTCAGAATCAAACTCCCAAATCCTCCACCTTAAACTCTCCTAACTGCCAACTGATTTAGAAAACTCATGGGAGTGAACATGCTCTGCCATTGTGAAAGAAAAACAGAAGGAAAATTTTATTTGAAAGAAGACATTTTGTCCTCTTCTGTTATAACTCAGCTTCTCCTTTGCCTCTTTGCAGCTGTTGCAAATATATAACCTGGATTTTGTAGGTTAGAAGTAAATTGTATTGTGAAGTAAATATGCTTATTTTTAAAATTTTCTAATTTAATTATTTATGTCCTCTCTTTTATATATATATTTTTTATTTCTCACAGCAAGTTTTATTAAATTTGCATTTCAGCTTACATCCATTTTGTAAAGTCTGACTATCCCTAATACATCAGCAAAAGTTTTAGAAGGCTGAGAAACAGCTTCTGTAATGCAACCCTTCAACCTTTAAGCAAGTTTTATTACTACTATGTATATAACCACAGTTTTATCAAGTGGTTACATAGTGATATTTTATATTTTATTACTTGTATTTTTTCAGCAGTTTCTTAGAATCGAGTACAATGAATTTTGGAAATAAGGTGTGTGAGAAAAAAGAGGATTCTAGATTAATTTAATGAAAAATTCTAAGAAGTTTGGTGAAGTTTAGTGAATAATATTTTACATGTGGAGGTTACACTGGTTACAGTTGGTGTACAAATATTGAAGCATTGCTATTAACCATGGTCAATGGTTTACACTATAGTTAACAATTTCATCTTATATTTTATAGGTTTTGATTAAAATTAAAATGGCCTGCATCTGTTATTGCAACATCATGCAGAACAATTCCAATACCGTACAAATACTCAATGTTTCATCTATTCTATTTTTCCCATCCCTCCTCTGATAACCTATGGTAACCACTAAGTTTCAAGTTTTGAAGAATAAAAAATTACATGCAATAATATTGAGGGCTTAATATGTTGGTCTGTTTTCTTTATTTACACACTGACTATGTGTCTAACTTGCTCCTCTAATTGAGAACATAACTGGACTCCCCAAGATGGGAGTTTAATGTTTTCTTATTAATTTTGTGGGTCTCCACGCATGGAAGTAATACACTGTTGTGGTGGAGAGAAGTCGGTTGATCGTGGTATTGGAGGCCAGGACACAAGAAACTCTGAGAAGGAAGATTTATTTAAACTGGCCAGGCCTGGCAGACTCCTGTCCAAAAAGCCGAGCCTAGAATAAGATTTTTGGGTCCCTGTTATACAGAGGATGTAGGAGTAGGGAATCAAACAGTGCTTTTATGCAAAAAGGACTTTCTTTGTTAGTTTCTTAGAGTTTTAAGTATTTGTCTGAGTACAAGATAGGTTTTGAATTAACACGTCCCCCACATTCCAGGAAAGCTTGAATTAACATACCCCCACATTATTTCTGGATGTTAAGTTCAAACACACATTTAGTCTGCATCCTCTCTATAGAGCCTATATCACTTAATTGGCTTTCTGGCAACTAGACATGCTTGGATATAGAATACGATAAGTTTGATTTTATGCACAGGTCATATTATTTCCCCTGCTTGATGCCTGCTTAAGGTTGTTAAACCTTGGCATCAGTATTATCAGAGTCTCTCTGGAGTGACTGGTATGTATATAGAGCCATGAGATGGGCTGCTTTCTGTGTCTTTATTATACTATTTATTAGGGCAAATATCCTG
The DNA here is from genome assembly GCF_030445035.2 of Dasypus novemcinctus. Lineage (NCBI taxonomy): Eukaryota > Metazoa > Chordata > Mammalia > Cingulata > Dasypodidae > Dasypus > Dasypus novemcinctus. The sequence goes on from NC_080673.1 coordinate 57,704,223, forward strand.
CTTATGATGAAAGGGAAGAGGCAAGGAAGTGTGGTGCATCCTCCTATGAGGAAGGCAATTATTCCTACCAGAAGCTCGAAATTGTCTGCTATTGACTGCCAGTTTCCAAAGGGATTACTTAAATTCCAACCATTTCAGATCTGCACTGAAACATGAGCAATTTTTACCATTTTGTTCATAATTTCATTGATAACCTTTCCAGTGCTGTCTAGTTCAAGGCAAGAATTAGAGAGATTGAATTTTCCTCAAGCTCCCCTGTCAAGTGCCAGGAGATAGTTTAGGGTGAGACGGTTTCTGAATTTAGTTTGCTGTTGGGCTAGTAAGTTTAGAGCATGGGCAGTTTCATTAGCTATTATTTCTCCTTCAGCTTGTAAGTGGATGATTTTGTTTAGCATATAGATTGGGGTTTGATAACCCCACATGCCAACATCCACCCAAGTTGTTGATCCATAGTACTGGATTATATGCTCAGGGGGACCGTTTTCATCTCCCCAGGTAATGACAGCCCTTTTTTCTCTTATGTTTTGGTACACTGGTTGGCTCAACTCTTTCCCTTCTGCTAAGAGAATGAAGAAGAAAGGAGAGTTTTATTGTACTGAGCATACAAATACTATACCAATTTTGGGGAAGTTCTCAGAATTCAATTTTCCCATAAATCCAGTAAAGACCATTTGGGGCAGTAAAGGGGCCCTTTGTGGTAGAGTTCCACACTGTGATTAATTTGGAGAAGGTACAATTTATGAGAATGTGGTCAGATTCATTCCATGTTCCCCAATGCTCTGTTGTATTGGTGGTGTGATTTTGGAATCTTCTCCCCATACATGTTAGGTTTCCAACAGATATAGAAGATGTTAGGCATACCCTTGAAGCACAATATTTTCTTATGACAGAAGTTTGCAAGGGCCACATACCATCTTGGGGGACAGCTGGGAGGTTAATTTCATTATATGGTTGGCTATAATTTTATTCTCTAGTTTTCCAGAGTCATTGGTCTCCCCTATTAGTATCTCCATATACATAGCATGAGGAGACATTTAAGGCTACCCCTACTACCTCAGCTAGGTTTATAAAGAGGTTTTTTGCTGCTTGTGGAATGGAAAAGGGCTTTTCCATTTCTTCATAGAAGGAGTGGAACACAGAGTGGGCTTTACTTGTGAGTGGCTTTTCCCGATACCCAACCCAGATATAGGCTCCTGGGTCTACTCCTTTACCATCAGTGCGGACACCCATTTGGACTCCCTGGGTCTGCCAGGATTCAGGGTTAAGGATGGTGAGGTTTAAAGGGTTACATTGAGCACGTGGACAGTTAGTCAGGGCCATTCCTTTGGTGAGGATGGCTGTTTGCCTAGTTATGTCTGTGTCTCAGGTGGTCCAGGTGACACAGGACCAGTAGGGGCAGTAGTATGTACTTAAGTATTTGTACCAGAAGTCCCCCCACCTTGGGATGCACTTTTCATTTCTGGAACACAAAAATAATTGTTGTAATGAGTATGCTCCTGCTTTCAGCTGAGCTTTCTGTAGTCAGTGTTCCATGATATCCCGGAGTCTATAATCTAACATGCATCAAATAGAAGGGACACTTGTTGATACCGGCTAGTGAGTGGGGTGGAGTTAAGTAGCTCCTCCACATTCCAGGTAAGCTTGAATTAACATACTCCCACATTCTGTCTGGATGTAAGTTCAAATACACATTTAGTCTGTGTCCTCCCTAGAGAGCCTATATCACTTAATTGGCTTTCTGGGAAGAGGCATACTTGGATATAGAATAAGATAAGTTTGAACGCATGCACAGGCCATATTAACATTATGACTAAACATTTTCATATTCCATAGAAGCATTCCCCAGGTATGCTCTGTCCTGCATATCCCCCTTATTAAATAAACAAAAAAAAAACACACACAAACACAAAAACAAAAAATCCTGAAATAGCCACAACCCTGCTTTCTGCTAGTGGCAAAAGTTCTTTGAGTTTAAAAAAAATCTAAAGATGCTTCAGAAATACTTGACTTTATTAAACAAAGACCAATTTACTTGAGATTGCTTGTAAAATTATATAAACACCTAGGCAAAGAGCATATGATTCTGCTACATACAGAAATTTGGTGGCTTAGCAGAGGAAAAGTGTTCAACAATGCTGTCTGAACAGGAAGGAAAATTGGAAGAGGTTTCAAGAAAACAATAGAGGTGGCAGACTTGGCCCAGTGGTTAGGGCATCTGTCTACCACATGGGAGGTCCACGGTTCAAACCCTGGGCCTCTTTGACCCGTGTGGAGCTGGCCCATGTGCAGTGCTGATGCACGCAAGGAGTGCCCTGCCACGCAGGGGTGACCCCACATAGGGGAGTCCCATGCGCAAGGAGTGCGCCCCCGTAAGGAGCCACCCAGCGTGAAAGAAAGTGCAGCCTGCCTAAGAATGGTGCCACCCACACGGAGAGCTGACACAACAAGATGATGCAGCAAAAGAAACACAGATTCCCTTGCCGCTGACAACAACAGAAGCGGACAAAGAAACAAGATGCAGCAAATAGATACAGAGAACAGACAACTGGGGTTGGGGGGGAGGGGAGAGAAATAAATAAATAAATAAATCTTAAAAAAAAAAAAAAAAGAACGAAAACAATACATGTGAATGGGCTGGGTTGTTTATGAAGCAAGGCTGCAGAAACTGGCCTGTTAAGCAAATGTTTTTTTTCACATGGGCCATTTTAATGGGTCTGTGAGAAGTCCTGCAGTAAATGTTTTAAAAGGAGACAGAATCTTTGGAAATATTGTAGCAATAGGAAATTGAAGTGTTTCCGCGACTACATGGATTTGAGTATGTGGAATACAATCAGAAAGTCTCAAGTCTTGCTGAAAACTACTTGGAAGACCTATTGAACAGAAGTATAGAGCTTTTTCCTCTCTTGGGACACATAGGTAGGGCTCTGTTAAGGAACCTTTCTCTGATCTTTTGTTTCAACTGAGAACTTGATTCTGAGAAAAGAGGAAGAACTTTGAGAGCTGCAGTCTGATTGTAAACTGAAGATTAGTCTTGCTGATCTGCTTCTATCCAAATTCTGGAAGTGTGCAAAATAAATTTTGACATTCATAAGAAAGCAATGAGTATTTTGCTGTAGTTTTCAGCATCTTACGTATGTGGGCAGGCTTTTTCTTATTTAACAAGCATGAATAGCAGTGAGATAAATTACCTTGTTTTAATTCTGCATGCTTACCTGAAGTTCTACAAAGAATTGAGAATTTTTACAACACAAAACTAAGGCAAGTTGTACACTAAAAAGAAAAATTTTGTATTTTTACTTTGAGTTTCAAAAATAGCATATTTTATGCATATCTAGAATTATGAGAGAGATAAAAAACAACATTCCTGCATAATAATTCACTAATGCCCAGTCTATATTTGAGGTAAATCATGTCACTCAGTAATACAATATTTTTTCAAATGTATGTATAAATTTATGTCTTAGACTATATTTCTATTGGTAGTGTTCTTACTATTTTTTGTGGTTTTACTTTTTTAGCATTTTAATTTAAATTTTATATTGTAAATAAAATTGATTAAAGTAAATTCCCATCTCTAAATGAAATCTAACATGCCCACCTATTGAAAAAATAAATCTACTTTGGTTTAAGCATGTCATTTAATAGAAATGTATTATATATGCATAATGAGTTTTTAAAATTTTAAAAATGGGAGGAGACAGTAATCTCAAGAAAGTGAACTAGGTTTCACTAAACCTTTTTTCTTATAAAGGGTGACTAAAAATGTCAGTTTAAGTTTTAAATAGGCAAATAAGTACATTTATATATTCATGAATGCAACAGATATTAACAGAATAGGTATTTGTGTCCAGAACTGTATCAGACACTGGGCTCAGAGATGAAAGACCAGGACCTTCCTTGAGGGATCTCATATCCTAATGGGAGAAATAAATATAAAATCTAATATTCTGGAAAATAATGAAGGCTATTTACAGTAGATTTATAATAGTAGGATTATTAAACTTTCTACTCTATAAGTAGCAAAGGCTAGACAGATGAGACAACTTTTCAATCTTGGTTTTTAAAAATGAGAGTAAGAGTTAACCCCAGAGGAAACAGAATTTAATAAGATACAGCATAAGAAAAAAATGTTCAAAGATGTAGATAATAACTCAAGCAAGGAATATGCAATCTCAGGATGCAATCATTTCCAAACATGGGCCATTTCTTGTGGCAAAAGAAAGATGGGACAGAGCAATGATCCTAGAGGGCAGAGAACTTGGAATCACAGAGGACAACACTTCAGGAGGAAGACCGAACCCTATTAAGGATCTAGTGACATGTACTCTACTGGATTTGAAATGGCTATGGAATACTGATTTTTTTTTGCCTCCTAACACCCTTCCTGCTGTTGGACAGAATTGTCTATTGCCATTATCCTTGTATCCCAGGGTATATGGGGAGGGGTTGCAGATAGCAAAAGTCAATTAGCTCTTCCTTTTATAACTCTTTGAATCATGAGATATTCTCTTTGAGGAGATAAACCCGAGGAATCTCAGCATAAACCAATTTACCAACAATGACTTGATTTAGATCATGATAACCTGGATTTTGAGCTAATGTCTTAATATGATGTGATTTGGGGGATTTGGGGTGGGAGAGATGAAGGTACGTTTTGCATATGTTAGAGATGTGAATTGCTATGGCCATGGAGTGGCACAGTGAACTGTGACAAACTGCAGTTTTTCAAAAACGACAGGAATAAAAAATCCCATTCCACATGCTCTTTTGCAATGTAGTCTTTCAGTCTCACAATCAAAATCATAGTCTCTACCCTTTTGATCCCGACACTCTGTAATTGCTTTGGCCAAAGCTGTACCATGAAAGTTATTCTTTACCAGTTCTAGAGTTAACACTCTAGAGCGTTCTACCTTTTAATTGCTGAAGGCTTGAACTGCTGTGTAAGAAGACAAACTAATCTGCTGAAGAAATAGGCCATTTGGAGAAATACTGAGGTGCTGGATGGGTGGAAGTCATTCTGTAATTCTTTCCCAATCAAGCTTCCAGAGGGCCTCTGCCTCTGCCATTATCTGACTAGAATTGTAAGAGTATTGCCCAGCTGAGATCAAACTGAGAGATACAGTAAAAGTTTATTTTGAACCACCAAGGTTTTATATGTTTTTTAATGCCATAATTTTAGCCAAAACATAGTTAAACATCAATATTTTCTAATTTTTTCATGAATAATTTGGAAAGTCATGTTTTTACAGACTTTTTTCATTTCATATAAATTGATTTTTATTAACATAAAGATTTTTTTGTTTGTGAAAATATTATCTTACTCTCCCTTGGATAAATGGAAAACTGCATTGATATATTATGTATCATTCTTGATATTGGGTATTGGAAATTTGTAGGTTTTTTTTTGTATTTTTTTATCAGTGTTAGTAGAGGCTTATCAATTTTGACTGTTTCATTTCTTTCCGCAGTTTACAGATGTCATTTCATAGTGATCTGGTCTCTATTGTTTCTAATGAGAAGTCAACAGTCCTTTTCTTTCCATTCTTTCATTCCTTCCTCTCTCCCTCCCTTCCTTCCTTCCTTCTAATATTTGGTGATTCTTTTTCTTTGTATCCTTAAAGAATTTCTGTTTATAATTCATCGTGGGCATTTTGACTATAATGTAAATAGACATGATTTTCTTTGTATTAATTTCTGTAGGGATTTGCTGAGCTTCATTAGAATGTAAGTGGTGTTTTATATTAATTCTGAGAAAATTTTGGCAATCATTTCTGCCATATTCTGTCTTTTGTCTTTCTGGAATTCTAAGCACACTATGTTTCATTTTCCAAGAATTAATATTTGCTTTTTATTTTTGTATTCATTTTCCTGATGATACACTGCAACTTCTTACTAATTATAACCATCTTTTCTTTTATAACCTTGACATATTTATAATATATGATTTAAAGTCCATGTCTACTAATTCCAAAATCCAGATCATATTAAAGTCTGTTTTGCAACATGGATGAACCATATAATGAAATCTAATCAAGGGCGTATCATTGCATCGTTGTTGCTTATTTTATATTCGAGTTACAATTTTCACTCACACTGAAGGGAAGCGATTACACAAAGGTGTTAACATAAATATTTTGACTACTACACTTCCCACAATATATTTATCACTGAGAAAAAAATGGGAAGTCTGAATTTCATTTGACACTGATTCAAAATTTCCAGTATCTTCTTACTATACTTGAAATAATTCCAAACTCTTTTCATTGGGCTGTATGACTTGGTCCTGACTTTTTTTTTTTAATATGGCTTCATTAAACAATATTTCTCATGGCATTCTAATTAACATTGTCATTTATTGCCTAAAGTTTTCTGATACTCTGTTTTTCTGCCTGGTAAAATCTTTTTATCACTCATCAAATGGCTAAATCTTACTCATAGATTTTATCAATAAGTTACCAGAAAGTTAATCTTACTGAAAATTATCAGGGCCTGTTCTAGGATTACTATTATTAATATCTTAGTTCATGCCAATGACCTAATAATGAAAACTTCAAGAGCTTTCAGAAAGCAATATTTTATGTAAGTTTATAAAATAAGGAGTAATTTAGAGGAATGCCAAGGGTAGATATAATTTGACACTACAGAGGTTCCTGTTCTTTGTGTCCTAATAAATGAATATTTAACCAACTCAAATACAACATCAAGCACAGACCATTTTTTGTTCTTTTGTAATGCAGTGCTCACATATGATAAGTGATCAATAAAGACTGGTTGAATTGATAAATCAATGAATGAACAGATATACATTACTGCCTTCTATGTATGCCTTCTATGTATTCATTGAGAATAGCCTCATTATAAATAATTATATTGTCTGTGAATATATACAAATATTGAACTATATGACTGTTGCAATTAAAAGCCAATAAAAATATCTCAAAATGCAAACAAAATGTTTAATAAAATGTGTGTTTAATAAATAAAAAATATTTTAGAATGGCTTTAGCCATTAAATGCAAAAACATATTTCTGGACTTAAATATATTAATAATTGATGTAATTTAGATTTTATATATTAGCATTGTTAAAATATTATGAAATTATTTTCAAATGGTTATTCCACACTATATTATAAACATAATATAAACACATAAAATATTATAACAAACTAGAATTGATGCATTGCTTTTTTGTTTCGCATTTTGTTAATGAATTTAGATTAGAATTTTTTTTTTTAAGAAAGATTTATTTTTTATTTATTTCTCTCCCATCCTTGTCCCCCTGACTCATTGACTGTTCTCTGTGTCCATTCACTGTTCTTCTTCTGTGTCTGCTTGCATTCCTGTGTGGCATTGCGAATCTGTCTCTTTTTGTTGTGTCACCTTGCTGTGTCAGCTCTCCATGTGTGTGGCACCACTCCTGGGCAGGCTGTGTTTTTCTCATGCAGGGGCAGTTCTTCTTGTGGGGTGCACTCCTTGTACATGGAGCTTCCCTACATGGGGGACACCCCTCAGTAGCACAGCATTCCTTGCACTCATCAGCACTGCATGTGGGCCAGCTCACCAAGTGGGTCAGGAGGTCCTGGGTTTGAACTCTGGGCCCCTATATGGTAGGTGGATGTTTTATCCATTGAGCCACATCCGCTTCCCTAGATTAATATTTGATAAGATTTGAAAACTGGAAGTTTCCAACAAACCACAAATAATTGAATGGTTCTCTCTCAATATATACTTGTAATTATTTTACCATTCTTGTACTTTTCTCTCACTTGAACTTTCTACACACTGTAGACATCTACACTCGTAATTTTTTTCAAATTCTCATATCTTTGGACAGGACAAAATGATAATTGATAGAATATTAGGCTATGAATTATCTAGCTATCTTATAAAAATTGAAACTTATCATCCTATTATTGACACCTTGCATTAGTGTGCTATATTTGTTGCAATTCATGAAAGAACACTGTATAATTGTGTTATTAACTATAGCCCATCTTTTGTAATTGAGTTAACTGTATTGTAGTCAATTTTTTTCAAAACTTTTATTCTAGTAACATATATGCAAACTAAAATATCCCTTTTAAACCACATTTACATATATAATTCAATACTATTAACTATGTTCACAATGTTGTGCTACCATCACCACCATGCAGTATCAAAATTTTTCCATCAATCCAATAGAAACCCTACAATTTACACATTAACTTAACTTTCGATTATTTATCCTTCATGTGATGTTTTACCTTAGATATATCAACATAAAGGTATTTAAATATCATCTTGCATCTGTTGTAGTCAATTAATATGTTTATTACTCCCATTTAAAGTAGCACTTTTAAATGCTTATCCTAACTGTACTTATTTAACAACAATATTACAACTAGAAATTATTTTGCCTCCCTTTGCAGTTGCAAAATGATTTTGCCTCATTTTCTCATTTAAGCCTCATTACAACTCTATGAAATAGGAATTTTTAATTTCTATTTAATAGATTAAAAAGTGTTTCTAAGTTTGAATTAATTGACAAAATCTTATAAGCATTAAGATGCAAAAACTGAACTGGGAACCAAATCCCATCCTTTAATAAAATGTTTAAATGGAAGTGTGACACTTATTCTAACTATTTTAATAAAATAAAATCTAATTGTTGTTTTGTAAAACATTTACATTTTTATTATCTAATTAAATGTTGAATTGTGAAAATTGCTGCCCTATGCATCAAGACAGGCTTTATATTATCACTATTATTATACTAGATATTTTGGGTAGATCACTTCAACCCTGACTTTAACTTTCCTACTCTGATAAAGAAACATTTTGGGCTTGTCCCACAAAATGGTAAAGAAGACAAATATCTAATTATACTCAAACACCACAAAATACTGATGTTATCTCATGTACTACAAATTAAAAACGGTAGATAAAACTAGGGAAGTGAATAACTCGGTTCTGTCTATAAAAGTTTCTTTATTTCTGAAGCACTACTCTTTGCATTAATCAATTATCAATTATCTATGGAAAACAATAGTCTAACAGTTACTAGTCTCTCATGGGCAATGAAAAGAGGGGAGCAGGAAATAATTTTAAAGGGAAGAGTTTCTCAGCACCACCAAAATTATGGTCTTATATTGTCACTTCATAGTTTTGGTTTGACAGTTCTGAATTCCCACAATTCCTAATCTATACCAATTAAAGTATAAATATGAACATAACAAGTATTTCTCTAGGCTTCCAGCCTAGAGAAATAGTTATGGTGCAAATTAAGAGGAAAACAATCATTCTGTGTCTCAATCACCCGTAATCTTCCTTTCAGACTTGAAAATGTGGAAGGAGCTGCTATTATGACTTATTTTTACTGCCTTCTTTCCATCCCCTGTTTCTCATAACCCCTGAAGGTACTTATATTTCCAAGTAGTTGCACAGATTCTTGATTGACTTTTCTGTTGTGATTGAGAGAATTCACATACTTATCTACTTCTGGGAGAATTCACAGAAAGAATCTGTGCATCACTGCACATTTTGTGTCTCCTTCACCAGATGGATTTACATATTTCATTTCTCCTTCAAATCTGACCTGGGACCATGCAACCAGGAATGATGCACAAGGCAGAGCAGACATTTATCCCTGGCCAAAGTGGGATTCCTTGTTACTACAAAAGGTCTGTTCATTGACTATTTCACTCTCAGTTACTGTGCCTCTTGCTTGTCTACTCAGTGAACAGACGATGGGCTCTAGATATAAAGTAAGGTAAAAATAATTCTACTACCTGGATTGGAGTTGATATTTTTTATCACCTTGTCAATGAATGGTTTATCTCAGTGTTAACATTTGAGCAACTCCTCAGAAGAATTTAATCCATTCCATTTATTTTCAAAGAGAGTGGAAAAATGTCTCCTTTTTCCATTTTATTTGGAAGGTTGTATGTGTGTGTATGCACTTAGTACTGAGATACATGAAAATGTTATTTTTAAAGGCAATTAGCAGTAAACATTTGAGACAAGCTTTCAAACTATATTAAGGTCCATTAGATATTTTTTCTTCAAAAAATTATTGACAGATTTTGTTCACTATTAGTATTTAACTAAATGCATACATATGCTTTACAAACAACACACTATTTAATTAGAAATGGAAAAGTGTGGCAAGGTAGAGGGACAGTTACAAAGGACATAGACCCTGCCTTTCCTTCTAACTTTTCAGTCTAATGATGGAGAAAATAAGCAGAATAAAAATTCATTTAGATTAATATGAAACAGTATACACACACATGCAAAACAAATGCGTTGCAGGAGGGCAAATATGTGCAGTGAGGGCAGTAGGGGGGCTGTGAGGTCACCTTCAAGAAAAGCACAAAAGCAGTAAGGAAAAAGTTAACTTGACTTAGAGATAAGTATTTAAATTTGTTTGAAGCTAGAAAAACACTTGATTTACTACTTTCCACAAGCAGGAATTAGGGAGCAGGATGATATGTTTAAAGAAAGAAGATTCTTTATGGAAAAGAGATGAAAAAGGCTTTGTAAGTTAGATGAAAGGAATAAATATTAAAATCCAGAGCAGAAGACTTGAATAAATGGCTATATTGAAAGAATTTTTTTTCTCTATTTTTTTAAATGTTACATTCAAAAAAATTTAAGAGGTCCCCATATACTCCCCACTCTCCTCACCCCACTCCTCCCACATTAACAACCTCTTTCATCATCATGGCACATTCATTGCATTTGGTGAATACATTTTGTAGCACTGCTGCACCACATGAATAGTGGTTTATATTGTAGTTGGCACTCTGACCCAGTCCACCTAATAGGCCATGGCAGGACATACAATGTCCAGCATCTGTCCCTGCAGTACCACCCAGGACAACTCCAAGTCCTGAAAATGCCCCCATATCATATCTCTTCTTCCCTCTCTCTACCTTCAGCAACTACCGTAGCACTTTCAATGCTACAATTTCTTCCATTACTAATCACAATAGTTCCATAGTAGAACACCAGTAAGTCCACTCTAATCCATACTCTATTCCTCCATCCTGTGGACCCTGGGATGGTTATGTCCACTCCACCTCTATATTGCGAGGGGGCTTAGATTCCACATGGATGATGGATACAATTCACCTGCTTGCAGTTGTAGGTACTCTTGGCTCCCCAGTGTGTGGTTGACCATCTTCACCTCCCTGTTCACTGGCCGGAGTAAGTCCAATAAACCAGAGGGTAGGAGTTGTAAGTCTGCTGAGGCTCAGGACCCAGATGACACATGGCCAGTCCAGAGATTCAGGTCTCCTGAGTATGCGCCAACCCCAGTGCCAACCACAGGTTCAGTAAAAGTGACAGAAGAGGCATGTGTATAAAGGTCTCATCTGAGTCCAACTCCATCACACTCAGGGACACAACCTCCAAAGTAGGTCCAACTGACATGGCACTGAACTCCAGAGCCATCTGCCATGACCATAGAACCTGTGGGTCTCTGTAGCCCTCAGGAGAACCAGTACCTGGGGTTGTAACTACTTTGGCTGTCTCTGGGACCCTACTGAGGCATGTGTAAGCATGACCCCTCTAATGACCTCCCAACTCTTTTTTGGAGACTCATAGCCATATGAACTCATTTGTCCTTTCCATTTCCCCCTACATGTAATATCAGGTGTTAAAAACTGCTTTTTGACCTTGAAGAGTTTTTTAAGAAAAAATACTCAAATCTTATCTGTATGTGAGGTACATTGAGTGTGGAAACACTTTGAGGAAAGAGCAGGGATGTGATTCCAATAAATGAGGCATGAGAAGGTAGCAGCTTGTCCTAGGTTGAGAGCTTGAGAAATGGAGAGGAAATGTGGATAGAAGAGTCTCCGAAAAAAAAAAAAAAAATAGATGGCAAAACTTAGGATATATGAAACGGAGATAGTTTTAGGAAACCAATGAGTTTCCTAAATTGAAAGCAAGCTGTTATATACATTCGTTTCTGGGGGATGAACATCTCTAGATTTTTATCAGATTCTCAAAGGGGTTTAAGCCTTTATTACTGAATATAAAATACAATGATGAAGCAGAAGTTAAAGGAGGAAAAGAAGGAGAAAGGGCATATCATTGAAGTGAAGGTAAAATATAGGAAACAGTTGAATTAGGGGTGAAACAATTGATTTATATTTAACCTTTTACATTTCATTATGTCCTTTGACAGATTAAAGCTAATAAAAGGAAAAGAATAAGAGACAATTCTGAGAAAGTGAGATTGAAATATTTATTTCTTTTATGAAAACACCTCATTTTAGCTCTTTTGGCACTCTGAAACTTCAATATTTCAATTTATTTTTTTAAATTTTATTTTATTTAAAGGAAGCTCTTGACTACATAAATGTTATATTGAAAATACAGGGGGAATCCCATATACCCCATCCCCACATACTCTTTTCCCTATTAACAACATCTTTCATTAGTGTGGTACATTTTTTATAATTGAGGAATATATATTGAAATATTGCTACTAACCATGGTCAATAGTTTAGATTGTAGTTTACACTTTGTACCACACAATCGACAAAATGTATAATGGCCTTTATCTATCATTTGCAATGTCATCCAGAACATTTCCATTGTCCTCAAAATGCCCCATGTTATAGCTATTCTTCCCTTTCCCTCCCCTCAGAATGCTGGTGACCACTGCCTTTGTATCAATGTTACAAGTTCTTCCATTGCTGGAATAATTATAAGTCTTCTTTAGTCCATACTTGCATTCCTCCCTTAAGTTTGTTCATTCCTCAATCTGGAGGATTTGAGGATTGTGATAGCTATCTGTTTCTGACTGAGAAAGTGCTTAGATCCCATTTGGCAGATAGATATAACTGTTGTTTGCAGTTGTAGATACTTTCTTTATTGGAATGGATGTTGTCCATCATCTTCCTTTTGTTAGTGAGTCCACTGAACCAGAGAGTTGTGAGTCCAATGAACTGGAGAGTAGGTATTACAACTCTGATGAGATTCAGGGTTCAACCAACATATGAACAGACTGAAGATTTAATACTCTGGGACACATATTTAATGAGTGCAGTGCTAATTATAAATATAAGAATTATAATTATAAATTATAAATAAAAGAAGCAGAAGAGCCATTTGTAAGGAAATTATAAATGAGCATAATACTGTGTAATTGGGGAAAATATTTTCCAAGGTAAGTCCCACTGACAGGTTAACAAATTCTGTAGATCGTCTGCCCTGTCTATAGCGTCTAGATGTCTGTAGAGTCCTCAGGAACACTCTTGCTTGAGGCACTGTTTACTGTGGCAGTGAATGAGTTCCTCCTAATGCATTAGTGTAACCTCTAGAATGATCTCTTGACTCATTTTGAAATCTCTTAGCCATAAAAAAATCATTTGTATTTAGTATCTCCCCCTTCAGGTCAAGGTCTTTTTCCAAATATATAGCTACTTGGCTCTTACTAATAATCCCTTGGTGCCTGGGAGGCTCATCCCTGGGTTTCATGTCCCACACTGGGAAAAGGTAATTAGTTTATATGCTGAATTTGGCTTAGAGAGAAGTCACATTTGAGAAACAAGGAGACTTTCTGGAGGGAACTCTTAGGCAATACACAATACTAGGCTAAGTTTCAATTTTATAAGAACAATGTTCATAGTACAGCCATCAATATCAAGGGCTGGGAGCATTGATCTGTCATTTGCTAGGCACCGCTCATGTACTCTAGGGATTCTTGCCACTTTATTAGAAAATGTAGCAGGACTACACAGGATGGTAATTCAATATCCTTTGGTTTTTGTGTGGATCTCTAACCACTGAGACAGTACCCCAAGTTCACTTCTGTTTTTGGCTATTCAGGGCCTCTTGTCCTTCTGAATAAATTTCATAATTAGCTTTTCTGGTTCAGTAAAAAATGCTATTGTAATATTTATAGAGATTGCATTAAATCTGTAAATCAATTTATGTAGAACAGGTATCTTAATGGTGTTTAATCTTCTGATCCATGAACGTGGAATATTCTTCCATTTATTTAGGTCTTCTTTGATTTTCTTTAACAATGTTGTATAATTTTCTGTATACAAATCCTTTATATGTTGAGTTAAGTTTATTCCTAGATATTTGATACTTTTAGATTGCTATAGAAATGGGATTTTTCTTGATTTCCTACTCAGATTGTTCATTATTGATGTACAGAAATGCTACTCATTTTTGTGTGTTGATCTTATATCCTGGTGTTAATCCTGAACTTGCTTATCAGTTCCTTTGTTGTAGATTTTTTGGAGTTTTTTACTTATAGAATCAGGTCATCTGCAAATAGTGAAGTTTTTACTTCTTCCTTTCCAATTTTGATGTCTTTTTTTTTTTTTCTTTTCCTTGCTTAAGTGCTCAAGCATGTATTTCTTACACAATGCAATATAAGAGCAGTGACAGTAGGCACCTTTGTCTTATTCCATATCTTAGAGGGAAAGGTTTTAGGATTTCCCCATTCAATATAATGTTAGCAGTGAGTTTTTCATAACTGAATGCTTTATTCAGTACTCGTTCTTATATTTACTTTCAATCAATGTTAAAACACAGATCCATAGATACTTTTTTCACATCGAGGAAGTTTCCTTATGTTCCTGCATTTTGAAGTGTTTTTATCAAGTAAGGATGCTGTTCCTCAAATCATCAAGATTGAGGAATGAACAAACTTGGGAGGGAAAGAAAGTATGACTAAAGTAGACTTACTCTTATTCTAGCAATGGAAAATTTTGTATCATTGATATAAAGGAGTGATCTCAAGAGATTCTGAGGGGAGGAAGAGGGAAGAATAGGTGCAACATAGGGACTTTTTGGGTACATTGGAATTATCCTCCATGACATTATAATGACAGATATAGGTCATTATATATTTTGTCAAAACCTATAAAATTGTGCAGTGAAAGTGCAAACTATAATGTCAACTGTAGTCCTTGGTTAGGACAATGCTCCAACATGTGTTCATCAATTGTAACAAATGAACCACACTAATGAAAGATGTGGTTAATGTAGGATAAAGTGGAAGGGGGAGAAGGTGGGGTATATGGAAATCCTCCATAATTTTGATATAATATTTATGTAATTTAAAGTTTCTTTAAAAATTGGAAAAATATTAAAAAAAGAATTCTTTACTTTGTCAAATGCTTTTTCTGCATCAGTAAAGATGGTCATATGATTTTTTTTCTTTGACCTTTAATGTGTATTACATTGATTGATTTTCTTATGTTAAACCATCCTTGCATATGAGAAGTGAAACCTCTTTGGTCATGGTGTATAATTCATTTGATGGGTTGTTGAATACAATTAGCAAGTATTTTATTGAGGATTTTAGCATACAGATTCATTAAAGAGATTGATCTGTAGGAAGACAATGGAGTAGAGACAGGCTGCTCCCTGACTAAGTCATCATATAACAGGTTCAGAAAAAAAATAATTTTATTAATTTAATAACTTTGAATTTCGAGATCCTGATTGCTAAACATGAATGATAATTATTGTACCTGAAAATATACATGGCATGACAACTGAAAACACTTTTTAAATGTGGGCAGATGTGTAAAACTTGCTTAAGAGGAGGTGTGGTTAGCAAAATTCTCAGATTTCTATCAAGATCTCTGTACGTATCTTATATAATTAGTGTGCTTTACCTACCCTATCTTTGTACATGTCCTTATTAATCCTGTGGCTGAATCTGATGGATTTTGCCCTCAGAATTAGGTTATGGCAAAGCTGATTTTAAGATAGGGAGCTTTTTAGACCTGACTTAATCATATGAATATGCCTTTTAAAAGCAGGGAGATTTTCTGACTTCAGGTCAGAGATTTAAAACACTGGAGGGATATAATATGCCACTGCTGGTTTGAAGTTGGAGGAAGGCAAGTGGAAAGGACCTCAGAGCAACCTCTAGCTGCTGAGAACAACCTCCAGCCTGCAACCCGGAAGAAAACGGGATCTCAGTCTTACAACGGCAAGGAAATGAATTCTGTCAACACCAAGGATCATCTTATGAGTGGATTTTTCCCCAGAAGCTCCAGTCATGAACTCAGTGCAGCCAACACCTTAATTTGAGCCCTGTGATATCCTAAGCTGAGAACCCAGTAATGCCATTCAGGACTTGTGACCTACAAAGGATGAGGAAATTAATGAGCGTTGTTGTAGACCATCACATATGTGGTAATTCATTATGCACCACAGATAACTAATGTAGTGGTTATAGAATTAGGGTAAATTATCTGTTTTGTAGATACAGATATTGTCTTATTCAGTGAATATTTGTGTATTTAGGTGGAAAATATCAATTTCCATTTTGGGAAATACCTCAAGTTTTCTTTGGGAAATTATCCCTACCATTTACAGACACTTTAATTGCATAGTATTGAACATAACTGAAGCTCCAGAGGCTGGGGCCTAGTGAAACTTCAATTTTAAGCTTATCCAATAACTTTATTTCAGATTAGGGCACATGTTCTACTTGGATCCAACCAAAGTAATCATCAGGATTTTTCTTGAAATTTCTGGGAAATATATTACCTCTTTTCAGCTGAACATGTACAAGAAAGTCTTGGAGATTGCTTATAACCTGTCTGAGAAAACAGGGAAAGATCCTGTTTCTTTGGCACTAATCACCAAGGAAATACAACCAGGAAATAGGAGAAGTACTGGTAATTATGTAATGTTATTTGAACCACAGTCAAATCCTTGCCCAGACCACTGCTGCCACTACGACAGCCAATAATTGCACTTCATTATTTAAGTCTGCTTGGATTTATTTTCTGCTGTTTACAACCAAAATCCTCCTACAGTAGCCACTGATTTTCACCCTAGACTCGTTCTACCTAAATTACAAAGAAAAATAATTTTGAATTGGAATACATTCTCCCTTGAATTTTCCTCAAGTGACATTGACAGAAATTTTACTTTCATTTCCTCTTTCTAGTTTCAGTAACCAAATGCTTCTGTCATTCAGCATTACCTAACTTAAAATTTGATAATAGAAGTGCTTATATTTAGTAAGATTATTTTAGATTGATTTATTCTTGATAAATAAAGGAGAGATCTTTCATTATTGATTTTTATTTTTTCTTAGAATGGTCACTGAAAAGATCCTGACAGATGACCAATCACTCGCATTTATTTTTACTTCTGTAATCCCAGAAAGAAAATATTTTATTGCAAGACAAATGATTTGCAAAAATTCAGTTCCAACTTGTAGACCATTGTCCCCTAGGCAGTACTGAGAGTAGTGTTAGCTTGGAAAGTACAGAACAATCTAAGTACATAGACAGTTATATAGTTGTTTGTGGTTGCTATATATCCCTTTACTACCAAATGGAATTGAGGAAAATCTCCAAATAGACATAACATGCTCCCATATTCTGATTCATTGTTTTTCATGCAGCTATTATTTTCTCTTAAACTTGTCTTCCTATTTTGTTTTCCATCTGATTTTTAGATCATGCTGGAGAGAATGGCAAAACCCTTGCCCCTCACTGACACCCTCTAAGTCCAGCAAACAAAGCAATACATTTTAAAATATTCAGAATATACTTATTCCAGGATAAATATATGAGAGAGTCATGATATGAGTGACTGACTGATTTAATGGCCATGAATTTGAGAAAGGGAAGCATAAGAAGTCTATGTATTATTTGCTCCTCCACCGTTAGAACATTATCTTGTACTTGTTTTCCAGAACTAATGGCAAAATTAAATATGAAAGATTTTCCTGTTCACCATGTATAACTGAACTATGAACTATAACTAAATGAAAAGCACATCTCTATTCATGTTTCTGAATGAAAATGATAAAGATATCAGACACAGCTTTCTTTCCTATTTTATTTCCATAATTTTGTGGATAAAAACTAAAAATAAAGTTGGAAAAAACTAAAATGTAACCCTTGCCTCTCTCCTAAATCAGTCCCCTGTTATATCAGCTATTTGGATAGGAAGACACATGGGGTGGGAGTGAGAATGATATATGCCCCAAAAGTTGAGGTCACCTCCTGATATGTGCCTGCTTCTCTGACAAATACCTAGTTAGCATGTGGTGTGGTGAAACTTATTTGACAAGTGTAGAAGCATTTTCATCCAATGGATAAGATGAAAACATAAATTTCTCTTACAGTTATGTATGTATGTGTGTATATATACATGGGTATATATATATGTTTCTATGTATGTATATGTATGTATATGGCTAAGTGCTTGTTGCAAATATATATGGATTTGCAACAAGCATCTAGTCATACCCACTGATAGCAATGGGCATTGTTTCGCCCCATTTCCACTATAGTATTTATACTAGCAACATCAAATAATGGTCATTAATTGTGTTTATAAACATAAAACTTCAATCAGGTTTTGGGTTCAGCACATGCCCTGAAAATTCCTGTTCTCTGCTTGTTGAACTTTTGCGTGCATTGTTTGACATGTATCTGGAATGAAATATTGCCGAA
This sequence comes from Dasypus novemcinctus, assembly GCF_030445035.2. Classification (NCBI taxonomy): domain Eukaryota; kingdom Metazoa; phylum Chordata; class Mammalia; order Cingulata; family Dasypodidae; genus Dasypus; species Dasypus novemcinctus. The sequence continues at coordinate 57,722,668 of NC_080673.1, forward strand.
AACAGAAAATCAATTTGTTCTAATTATTTTTACATTCTGCTTGTAAACCCAGAGATATGCAATATGGTGATCCTCTTCTAAGATTTGTTTTGTTAATCCCTTTAATTAAACCTTAAAGCCATGATATGCCGCTGCCAGAATCAGAGCTAAGGAACATTTAGCTAACAAGTGATTCTTTCTACCTCCTGGCCTGTCTGAACATGCTAACCTAAGCCGTCCATTCAACTGAAGTGGCTAGCAGGGACCCCTGGGAGCGTAATGCTGCAGAAGCAGCGGCTGACCTCCTGGGGGAAGCTCTCTACTTAACAAAGCTGCTTGACTGACCTGGGAGGCACAGGCCAGCAGCAGTAGGTTGCCATTATCTATGGTATACTTGGACAAAGACATAATTTGCTTTTGCTGGTATACATTGATTCTTTTATACTTGCTTGGCTCAAGTAAAAAGCCAAAAAAGAATTCCCTTTTGGGAGATTAGATAATTTTAGATAACTAGACACACACATACACGTGCATACATATTCAACATGTGGTAAAATTATTTTTAAAATAAGGAAATCATCACATTCAGACATGTGCTTCAGTAAATCAATTGGATGGAAGAGATGAGGATAGGCTTATAAAGAGCAAGAACTGTCATAAGGCTCCATCATGTAGCTATCATTATATAGCATGTTTTTTATCCTCATATAGCACTTTGGGGAAACACCTATTTTGGTATGATGGAATAGCTTATATTAGACCAACACTCTCATCAAGACCATTTAGAAGAGCCAAGTAAACATAAAATAAAGTATGTTTGAAGTCATTGGAAAACTACTAAGGTAGTCAAGGTGTAAGGAGTTAAAATCACAATCTCATTAAACAGAGCCTAACAGTCTACACTGTTCAAACTACCCAGAATTAGAGACTGTATCAGATGCTTATTTGAAAGTGGCTGAAAAACATAGCAGCATATTGATCAAATCTCAAAATCCTGAGGTGCAATAAAGCTCAAGATCTACCAAGAAGAAGAGATCCTACAAATATTTCAAGCTCTCACTTGTGATGGATTAGTAAGATATACACAGTCTACAGTAAAACTTTATAGAAATTTCGATTATTTCAGACCTTGATTAGATTGTAGTGATTTGACAACACTCTAGCTGACAGGAAAAAAATAAGATGAACCTTTTCTGGATGAAGACAACATCATCTAGAATCTCACATTTTGTCATATGAAATGTCTGTTATTAATACAAAAATTATCAGAGAGAGAAACTGACAACAGCAGAAGAGCAACAAGGTGATCAGATAATGAATTGATTGGCCATTGATGTTATGATAAGTATCAATAATATATTCAAAAAATAGATGATAAGATACAGAATTTAATCAGGTAATTGGAATCTATAAAATATTCAAATAGAAATTCCAAAAATGGAAAATATAACAACTAAATTAAGAATTCAGTAGATGGGAATAACAGCACTTTGGACACAAAAAGAAGAATAACACTTTGACAATAGATCAGTAGCAAATATTTGGAATGAAGCACAGAATAAAAATATGTAAATATATAATTAAAGAGAGAGAAGAAAGAGAAAGAAAGTGAGTGATAGAGATTGACATATGGGACATGGTAAAGAATTATGCACACTTGTAATTGGGATACCAGGATAAAAGCAATGAAGACAGTGGTAGAAGTAAAAAATGAACAGATAAAGGCTGAAAATTCTCCAAAGTTGATTAAAGAAATCAAGCCATGCATTCAAGAAGTTCTGTGAACCTGACATAAAATAAGTACAAAGGAAATTATTCTATGCATAACAACTAAAACTCCTGAGAAAAAACTTTGGAGAGAAATCTTAAAATTCAGAGAATAAAAGACACATTTTCTCCCAAGAAAAATACAGATGACTGTGAAATGTTCAGGTGGTCTAACTCTCAGAATTATGCTATGAAAGAGGTTGGGAGTGCTATTTTAGCTTGCAAGAAAGACCAAGAAATATATACTGTTATCTACTCTAAGTGATTGAAACATTTTCTGATCTTCGTTTTTTTGTAAAAAAAGGAAAGAATATATTCATCAGACTCATGGTCGTGTATCATGTACCCCAGGTCACTTTAATCTGCTCATGAAAAGGTGCCATTCTGGTACATCTGGTGCAATTAGATCTAGAACTTGGATAAGTTTATAGTATCACATTGTCATCTTGCAAGTTCTGCCTAGTTTCTTCAGGAACCAGACAGTTAAAATAAATGAAGATATGGTAGACTTCGCCACTCTGCATTCTTTGGGTTTATAGAAATGTCCCTAATCTGTGTGATGCATCCTAAGAGTCAATATTGTTTTCATTTGTATCTCTGTCAGGAAGGATCAGGGTCAGAGACTTCCGCTTGCCTTATACTTTATGATTGCTCTTACCCCACAAGCCAGGGGACAAATATGGGGGCTGTGCTGAATATCAGTTATGTCTATTCCAAATGTGCGTTCTGAGAAACAAGAACTGGGTGGGTCTTCAACTCCGTGGAGCAATAGTGAGCCTGACCTATTCATTACATGGTTCCTATGTGCCCCCACTCAAAACGGGACCCCCTGGTGACACCTTAGGTGCTTAAGTGTTTATGCGATCTCAGAGTCTATGTCCATCAGCCTTTAAAATATTTGGTCATTTAACCAATTTATAATTTCTAGAGTAAAAGACTCTAAATTCCCTTAGGAAAGGGGTGGAGTAAGTGACTTTTTCCACAGTTACATTGTCCTTTCACTTTTTGGCAGAGGTTTCCAATTTCCAATTCAGCTCTCATTTGGAAACTTAGCAAGAAATTGAGTTTGTTTTGTTTTGTTTTGTTTCTTTGTTTTGGTTGACAACGTTCATAGTCCGGAGCATCTATTCTTAATTTGCTATGATTATTCGGAATGGTAGTGCCTTTGCTGACTGCCTATCTATTTTTTCTCTAAAGCCATCAGCCTGTACTAACAATCTCCATAATTCTCTACTGGTAGGCTACAACTGGCTGTCTCTCAGATTTTACTACACCTTAACCTAATTGTGTCCCCTGACCCTGAAACACGAGATCTTCCTTTTTATTGAGTCCCATCAGTAATATTGCTATCAGTTGAGTCCAGTTCTAGAATAGCATTTCCTCTGTCTGGCCTGGCTTACAGAGGACAGCCACCATTTAACTTCTTGATAATTCTGCTGTGTCTCTTCCAGAACATTCTGCATTGCTTTGGTGACTAGTACATCCTCCAGGTTCTTTTGTGAAACATGCCTCTGTTGGGTTTTCTGATCTTACATTGTGAATCAACTCAAACATGTTTACCTCTCTAAGCCTTTTAATTCTTCCAACATCTGCCAGAGCAATTTTGGGATTTTTACATTTTGTGAAAGCTGTCACTTTCTGTGTTTCTCTAGGTCTTCATAGTTGCATTTGTGTGTGTGTGTGTGTGTGTTTCCCTTGCCCGAATGCTAAATTCTTTTGCTCAGGAGAGCCAATACCAAGTAAACTAACGCTCCAATATTTTCACTACCTCAGTTTATCAAGGTACTTCTTAGTTCAATACTATGCATATTATCTGAAATTCTGTAGGTTCATGCTTCCAATGTCCTGCAGTTTCTTCTGGATATAGCTTTTGTCCCTTCTTTTCAAGTATGTCCCTGGATATGTGTGTGTGTGTGAGTGTGTGACTTACCTAAGTTATCATAAAATGGATAGAATGGCAATGTGATAGATTGTGACTGGTGGAACAAATTGCTTGGAGGATGAAGCTCCTGTGTCATCTTCAAGTAATGAGAGAAAGCTTGTTCTTAAGGAGATTTGGTCAATCTTACAGGCTCAGAGTTCTCAGAAGAATCTGCAGATGAAATAGTTTTATATATTAAACCAAAAAATAAAGCATATGACTAAATTTTTTAAAAGTTCTTAATGCAATTGGTAATGAGTCCAAAGAATCTGTCCTGGTTTCTACTACATTAGAGACTTTCTTGTTCCATTTAGATAAAAATATTTAGGGTCCTAGGTTAAAATGTTCCTAATATATTCCTTAACACAATAGAGCAAAAGGTTTAATAATTCTCTCATATCATTGTTAAATAAAGAGGGAAGAAAAGGTGAATAAAATCAGATAGCAAGTCATTACAAATTAATTGCCATCAAATTCAACCTTAAAATTATGGATTTTTAATGAAAAAATGACCACTTAATGTTCGTTCAACTTGAAAGTATTTGGAATATTAACAAATCTTATGGCAGAAGGAACTATATTTAGACATGGTACTATATTTAAAAAATGTATTATCTTCTGAATTAGAAAATAAAAGAAATTGTTACAAAATATTTTAAAATTATATTTTGGTTCTGAATCTATATGCTGCTTAGAAGTCTCAGGGACTCTTAATGATAAGGTATATCATTTCCCATTAAAGTATATTTCTGTGGTCTATAAATATTAAGTGTTAGTGTCAGCTTAACAGTTGTTACTTTTTGGATTTAGTAACTTCTAACTAAAGATTTTTAGGGATAAAAAAATAAAAAATAAACACATAAGAAATTAATGAGAAGCAATTCACAAATGTCTCCACAGATGTACTCCAACTTTGCATGAGACATTTGACAAGTTACATTTACTTATATTTCTCCATTTTCCTGTTTTAAATTTAGGGTTTCTTGTATGCCCCTACATACTACATGAGTGTCCTTACCTGAGATTTTACTCATTTATTTCACTCTCCTTCATTTGTTTTCTAGGCGTAAAGGAATCCCAGTTCAAGTATCCACAGTCCAGTTTCACTACAGTGTACCCCATTTGATCTTACCATACATTTCAACACACATTTACTTTATTTTCATTGAATTTTCAAAGCATTTACTATCAATAAATTTACATTTAAATTTACACAAATATATTAAAAGCAGTGTGATACATTTCTCAACTATTATGATTATGTGTATCATAGCATCTCAAAACTCCTAACAGAGAGGAAGAAAGAAAGAGAGAAAGAGAAAGAGAGGAAAAGGAGAGAAAAGGAGAGCACATTATAATCTTTATCTTTTATGGGCAATGATACATTCATGCTGTTGACTTCTTTCTAAGATTCCATCAATCTGTTTCTCCATCTTTTAAATAAAGATTATATACTATATTATACATTTATGCAATTTTTTTGTATAACTGACAAGATGTGTTTTTGAGTGTCCTATTCTGATCTCATTTTGGTAACAATAGAGGCTGGTTGGTTCATGAGGTTAGGCAGTACATCTTGCTCTTCATTTCTCCCAGTGAATAAAAGTGCTTTTTTGTTTCTAGGATCCATTGCATGTGCTTTGAACCAAATGACCCATTGCTGTTGCTAGGCTATGTAGAAAATATTAATGTACCAAGGCAAACTCATATTTTTGTTCCAATTTGTTGTCAGAAATCAACTGTGAGCACAGATAATTACAGTCGATTATTCACAACAGCAAAAATATGCAAGTAGTCCAAGTGTCTATCAACTGCTGAATGGACAAATAAAACATGATATATATTTAGAATGAAATATTATTCAGTGGTAATACCTCATATTTGATACAAAATTGATGAACCTTGAAGACATTATGCTGAGTGAAATAAGTTATACACAAAAGGACAAATAATGTGTGATCTCATAAATATGAAATAATTATAATAAACAAACTTACATGAAGTTAGAATCTAGAATATTGGTTACCAGGGACTGAGTGGGGATAGAAAATAGAGGGTTAATGCTTAATTTGTACAGATTTCCACTTAGTTTGGTTGTAAAGTTTTGGAAGTGGATGGTGGTGAAGGTAGCACATTACTGTGAATGTAATTAACAGCAATGAATTATGTATGTGAATGTGGTTTAAAAAGTATAGCAGTTTGGTATTAGTTATGTATTCAAAAATAGAAATTGGATTAAGTTTGTAAACTGGTCTGTTCTTCTCGGCAAATTAGATTGTATTAGATTCAGAGGTTTCACTTTTACTTGATTAAATCATGATTAAGGCTTTGATTGGGATAGGTCAGTTGGACGTGGAGTCCCCATCCACCAAGGGGAAAAGACATGGCAGAGGACAGAGTTGGGAGTTTTGATATTGGAGCCCCAGAAAGTAAACACACGGAGTAGCAGATACATGCAGAAGGGGAGATGGCTCCATTAGACATGGCAGAGGCCCCGGGAAGAGAGATGAGCAGTTAGCCTGAGAGTTAAAGCTGGCATTGTGAAGAGAGCAGAGCAGCTGAGACCAGAGAGAAATGAGCCCGAGGAGAAAGACAAGACTTATCCCAGCCTACAGCTGATATTGGAAGAAACTGGAATCACAGAGCCAAGAGAGGAAGAGGGAGCTCAGCCCTTGCAGACATCAGCAGCCATCTTGCTCCAACTCATGGCAACAGACTTTGGTGAGGGAAGTAATTTATGCTTTATGGCCTGGTAACGGTAAGCTTCTACCCCAAATAAATACCCTTAATAAAAGGCAACAGATTTCTGGTATTTTGCATGAGCACCCTTTGGCAGACCAGTACAAAAATGTAATTTTAGGTCATACGTATTTTACTAGAATAAGTATTAAAAGATAAAGCAGGACTTTATAACACAGTAAACCTATTGTAAATGATAGAAATAGTTAATAGTATAATTATAAAAATGTTTTCATAAATTATAGAATGTATCACACTAATACAAGGTGTTCATAATAAGGTGATATAAAGGGAGAGAAAGAACTAATATAAACTATGTACTATAGTTAATAGTACAATTTTAACATTTTTTCCAAAAATTGTAACAAAGGTAGCACTCTAATACAAAGTGACAACAATAGTGGTATATGGAAAATGCTGTAATTTTTAAATGCTTTTTCTGTTAATGTACAACTTCTCTACTTTAAAAAAGTTTAAAAAGTTAAAAGAAAAGCAAAAAATGATTTTATTATAAGGGAGTAAGTTTCTGTGTGTTTGAGAAGGAATAAAGAAGGGCTGATAGGTAGAGTTTTAGAATGTAGCATAGTTCTAAGAAGGTTTCTGCAATACCAACAGTGTCACCTTTAGACAGTCACCCTTTAGGGCAGACCTGAATCACTCTAAAAGTCATGTGTCAGCAAACTTGCTGTGCTTAGTCATTGACTAAAAGCAGTCTTGGGGAGGGTGGCCTAAGCACAAATCTGTGGTTTCAGAACATAGTATCACCTTTCAATGAAGTAGCCTGCAGAAGCAGCACTTGTGGCTGCTGGCCAATTATTCTCTTAGACATCTCACTGGAGGATATCCGAATATTATATCTTTCCTGTCAAAACTGTCATTGTTTTGGGAGGGCAAGAGAAGAACGGGAGAGTAATTTGTTTTGATGATGATGCAGGTCAATATCTGAAGTTGCACTGTCCAGTTCAATAGCCATTAGCAACATATGGCATTTAAACTTAAACTAATTGAAATTAAAAATCACTTTTGCAGTTGCAATAGACATATTTAAAGTGCTCAATAGTCATATGGGCTAGTAGCTGTTCTATCAGAAAGTACCCATAACATTCCTGATATGTTAGATGATTTTGTTGGACGGTGCTGGTCTAGAAAAAGGAAATAAGAATAGATATAGTCCACTAGGTTTTCTTTGTCATAACACTTTTGCTACAACTGGAAGTCACCATAAATTAATATAAATTTAAAGTTAGCAATAGGAATTAAAATATAGATTGTTCATTATAATTTTAGCGAGAATATCAGTAAAATCTCTGCTGCAAGAATCTAATATCTATTTACTAACAGAGCAGCTTAAACCTATTTCTAACTTGCTGAATGTAATAATATTGTTCAAACATGAGTTTTTAAAATTTCCACATAGTAGTCTATACACAAAAAGGTGGTAAATGAAGTACTTCCAGATATTCCAGAAAAGTTATCACATTTTCCTCAATTTTTGTATAGCTTCAAGAAAAGATTCTATATCCTATCATATTATATTATAATTGTTTGTACATAATAATTTTCAAGTCTCCTTTTTTCTAGTTTATTTGTCTTTAGAGATCTAGTGTAAAATTCACTGAGAATAAAATATGCGGTATTATGATTAAATACATGAAAACTTGACACTTGATTAACTGAAATCTGTGGAATTGTGTTTAAATCTGAGTAACATGAATTTAGTTATAGTTTGCATATGGTGGTATAAACTCTATTTTAAGTTTCATTGATGTCTTACTTAGGCAAAGATAGACAATACAGTTTTTTCAGAAAAAGCAAATGAGTATACTTCCTTACCCGAATGGACATGATATAAAAGAAACATCCTCTTATTTAATTATTTTTTTCTGGAATGAAATTTTACTCTGGATAGATTTGAATGCTGTAAATTTGACTTTAAAGAAAGTATGGCTAGTCAGAATGTACAGGTAAGTTAAATAATAACCTTAAAAGCCAGAAAAAATTCCAAATAACAAAGAGACAGTAAGATTTCTTTTTAAAATATTCACTCAGGAATTATTATAGAGTATAATTATGGAGACACTTGCTTGTTTTATGTAATGTGATCAACTGTCACGAATGGCATGAATCTTTCAACATCCTGGTAAAGGAGCACACATTTCCTGTAAAGGCAACAGAATAGAAATTTGAGAAATTAATATTGGGTGTTACACTATAAGGAAAGGTTTGCATGTTTTAGTGGACAAAGAAATGAGCTGGACACAATGAAAACAGAAACATGATAGACTAGCCGTTAAATAAAGCAGTAGAATAAAGAAGTGGCGAATTAGAGGGGACTTTAAAAAATAAAATGATAATCAAGTCAGAAATTTAGAAAACGAAAAAGGGGATAAAATAGAGGAAAATAATGTAGATAATGTGTGAAGAATAAGATTTAGTTTTTAAATGCTGCAATACAAGTTGAGATCCATGAACTGTGCAGATTTTTGTCAAAATAATATTACTGGTAGAAATCACATAAAAATACTGTCAACCTAAAAGTGAGAGAATATAGTTTCTTTAATGACGAGGAAAATGGCTTCGAGAAATAATATGACTTCAGGAAGTACACGAAAATACATTGGTTCTAATGCTTAATGTAGATATCTTTTAAAAAATAGAGGAAGGAAATTGGATACATATTGCGCCACTGGAGGGTTTGCTATGGGAATGACCCATTCCAATATTTCTACTAAGTGATAACTCAAGTTTACTTAGAGAGAAAAATGAAAATCTATTGTAGAAAAGTATCTCCAAGAAGCAAAGCTTCTTCTTAATTATTTTTGCTTCAGTAAAAAAATAAAATAAAATAAAATAATTTGCTTTCTCTAATTTTATTTCAGTGCAGAATTTAGAAAAATGGTCCTTTAAAAAAGGTATTTATAGATTATAAATCTTTGAATTAAATTATTTGGTAACTTTTATAATTGCATTTAAATGTTTAAGAAATATGTAAGTATTAAGTAAATGAAAGAATATCTTCTAATTACAAACTATTAAATTCTCATTAGGACATAATATTAGATTAAGAAATTAAAGTCCATACTGAAATAATTAAAACATTTCTTAGCCTCAAGTAACTTGAGAACTCAAAATGACAAAACAAAGAAAAGTAAAATAAGTGTTACCATACACTTAGAGGCCCTACATGGTGAATGAGAAAAGAATAAAGGATAGGTTAATTTTTAATTTGCGTTTGTAAATCCCTTATTTATAATATTTAATGTTTAGACATTAAGAGGAACTAAATCATCATAAGTCAATTTCCACAATGATAAATGTTAAGATAACAGTTAAAAAATTGAATTAAAAGTTTAGTAATTATCCATATGAAAGGTCAAAAACTGGTTTATATTTGGCCACCAAAACAAATTGTTTGATCAGAATAATGTTATAACATATTTTTAATTAGTTGTCAATATTAAAAATAGGAAGGATTCACACAAAATCTAAATATGAGGACATGTATTAATGAAAAAAGTCAGAATAGTAACGATGAATTTTTAAATGGTAAAGATTTGCTAGAGTTGAGTAGTACTTGCCTATTTGTCATGGTTTGTCCATAAGCTCTTATCTCTTAATACCAAAAATCCAACTGGTTCATGTAGTAATGTTAATGGCCTGGTCCTATATTCATTTAATGCTAAGCACAGAGAAAACCATATATATTTTAGTGATTTAATTACTGTTTTTCATTAAGGTGTTTGTCATCATTAACAATAACAACCCATGCATTTCCATAAAAATTAAGAGTTTCTCATATTACAGAATTTATAAGCAAAATATGTGGGCAAAATTCAAAATGTAAAATTTAATCCATAATGTTGGTACCATAAATAGGCTTCTTAGAAGCTCCTGGATCTATCAGTTTCTAGTTTTGTATCCTCAGGCAATTTATTTTACTTCTCTAAATCTTTTTATTACCTAACCTACTAAAGGAGTTATTAATAGCATCAATCTTATAAGTTTGTCGTCCATATTTAATGAAATAAGTGCTTAGCTTTTATGTTTGGCAAACGTTGTGTTTGCATTAAAGTACTATTAAATAACCCTTTTATTAAGTTTTCCCATTAAATTGTACATCATATCACCAAAAATTTTAGGAGCAAATTGAAAATGGGACAGGGCTGGACATCAACAATTCAGTCCCTCTAGGAATGTCTCCTATTCCTCTAAAAAGGCACTAGACCTATGTTACTCAGTGTGAGACCTCATTACTGCCACATGACACTGCCAAATGGAGGCAGGACATTCTCATGAGTAAATGCTTTACTCTGTAAGGAGAAATAAAAAGTCATACCCTTTGTTCTAAATGTGTTTTATCCAGGACCTTTCATGAGTGTTTCACTAAAGAAAAAAGGTGTAAAATTTTTAAATCATGAAGAGATTATTTAGGATCCCTCTTATGCACAACACAGTAAAATTTTCAAATGCATGAAGATGGGAGTAAGTGCCAACATTGGGAGATTATATGGGATCTCTGCTCACCAGATGTGGATAGCAAAGTCACTGCTGTATGAAATAGACTAGCTTTTAAGATCTTAATATGACAAATTTTGGCATTATTCAGGTAGAGGAGGAACTTTTGATTGTTTCTGATTAATTTGTAGTCTAGAACCTTGCCTGGGTCTGGATTACTTAATAACAAATTCAAACTATACAGGGTAAACATAAATGCATACGTACACATGTATAGTCTAATTTTTGAAAAGAATAATAAAAAATAAACGAAGTGTTTGTTCACTTGTTTTTTAGTTGTTCCTTTGTTTTTTAATTATGTGGAAGTCACAGGGCATTTCCATGCATTCAGTTTTGTACCCAGCCCTCTCTTTTCTCTCCCTGGTGTTATCAAATCTCTAACTTTCAGAACGTTAGTCCCTACTTTCACTCTGTGACTCTAGGTGTTTGTGTAAGCATCCCCAATCTCAGAGGGTTTTCCAGGAATTTACACTTTACTTGAGGCTGTTTCTGATTTGTCCCAGTGAGTTTCCTGCCTGTCCATCTAGAGATGGTTATACTACACTAATCTGTCAGTGTTTTCTCCTAAGTGAGTCTTTGGCAAGACATTCTGCTGTTCTATTGGAGAAACTGCTTCTGGATGATGTAGTATATTGTGAGATTGTGAAGAATCTGTAGGTTCAAATCCATTTTCTCATTCTGAAGTGAAATGAGCTCCTTGGTGAAAAGCAAACATGTGTATGACATTATACAAGATCATGAATAAGGCATTCTCTAGCTACCATAGAATGGGACATTTGATCCAAATAATTATTGAGATGCTGCTCTGCAGTGCCAGAACTTTTGTGAGTATTGAGATGGAACAAAAAAATATAAGATATATATAAGAATATATAGGAGCAAATTGAAAATAGGACAGAATATATAGGAGCAAATTGAAAACAGACCAAGAGATCTGTTTATATGTCAACTCCCTCAGATATTGTTAAAAAATATTCTAATCATTTTCTTTCCAAACTGTTATTTCCTCCCATGAATCAGGGTACATCTTTACCATAGGCCATCACTCCTTTCAGGAAACGTGGACAACAAAAAGACAAGTTCAAGTTCTTTCCAGTGGGAGGATTTCCATGTTTTTTCTCCAGAATACCTGGGTTAGGCACAATGAGTTCTTATTATTGCCAGAGGCTCCATAAACACCTTCACATGCCACAAAATGTTCAACCCTCGGTTGGGCTGACAAGATCACATGGCCTAATTGTCAAAATGTATTGAACTTCAGCCAGAACCTGCAGCAAAGAATTCTCTGTAACCGAATCTCAATAAAATTCAGCAGATTAGAGTTTTCTCAATTTATGAATATTAAAGATGAGATAAATGAAAATGCAAAGAGAATGCCTCAAACATTGCTTTTTTCATATTGGTGGCCTGTGCAATGTACATGCACATATTTTACTAAGCCATCTCTTATACCTGCAGTGTTGCTGTTCTCTAGCTTTACTAAACATATAGTTATCAGAGTGAACCATCACCATTTTCGTTGGAATTCAAGACTATTCAGGTCCATGTGTAATATATAACAGTGATCTTTAAGTTGACATATACCTTAGCTTTGATGGTGAAGATATATTGCCACCAGAAAAAGTAAACTACCCTGAATTTTCTTGTTAATTGGTATAGCGGTATAGTATTTTCTAGATTAATAGCTGCATACCAGATAGCAGTGTGTGTATGTTTGCTCCAAACCATCTGGTTTTGAAGCTGCAATTGGAAGCATCACCTGATGACAATTACACATAAAAAGACTCATTCCACAAGATCTTAGGATTTTTGTAGAGGGAAAATATACAAGTTAAATAGCAGTGTGGTAGGAATTGCTACTAACTACCTTTGATACTTGATAGTGGCACAAATATCTCCAGTTTCCCTGAGGATGGAGTACTGCTTGTCTTGTAAAATTTGGAATTTGAAGCTGTCCAAAGACTTTCATTTATTCATTCTTATCATATTAGTCCTTACCACATGGGTAGGGGGGTAATTGTGGAATTCTGCTAGTTGCCAAACATGTTTTACAATTATGCATTTTGATATTTGGCAGGTATACGCAAGGTGGCACTACATTACATGGACAATGATGCCAGTGTAAGGCAGATTTGTAAATAAACTTTATATAGCATCTGACTCATAACCCCCAGGCCTTATCAGTGGGTCACAATTATGAATTGGATCTCTAGAACTTATCTTCCAAATATTGACATAACCTAATAATCTCTGGAATATCATGATATTTTCCACTCTCCCAAGCATAGTCACCATGGTTCAGGCTTGTAGAAATATATATAATATATTCTTGTGGCATTGTTGAAGGGTATTTATTGAAGGGGATCCAACATTCCCTTTCATCAAGGGTCTCTAGGTCTGTGAACTATGTCTTAGAATTGAGTGAGAGGCTGAACTTTCATACTGTGGTGACTTAAGTCAAGTTTCTTCTCAAGAGATGTGGAACTTTTCCAGTCATATAGATCAAATACCATTTTACTAACCTGCTCATTCTTTCATATATTCTGTTATTGTAATCAATTAACCACCATCAAAGATCCTTAAATGTAAAAAAAAAATTATATTTAAAATACACATCAGCTGGCCAATTGGCATTTTTATTCTTATGATTGCCATTTACTACATGAACTTTTGCAGTCCAGTATCCTGTCAGTTCCAAGGAAATCAAGGAAGTGACCTCAGCAGAGTCATCTTCTATCATCAACCCTGACCTTCAGAGGAAAACCGTCCCAGAGGTCTCAATAGATGTTGATGTCCCCTCTGTCATTTGGGCCTTCCTTTTCTAACAAGTGGATTTCACATTATAAATCTATTCTAACATTTTTATTTCTCTAAACCTTTGGATTACTTCTTCCTACTCCTGCCAGGTAAATTCTGGCATCTCAATTTTATTGAATATGACCCGCCTTTGCTATAGCTGTTGGTGAACTAACCAAACACCTGTCAGAGTAACTTCCTATTCCTGAAACTATCACAGTAAAACCATACTCCTCAGAGAATACACACACACTCATATATATATGGATAAATTTGACTCTATGTTATAATATTTTAGGCATACTTAGAATCTCTTTCTACTCATGTCTCCCAGTTTCCTGCCCATATAAAGACCAAATCTTGCAATTCTTTTTTTGTGTGTGTACGATATCTCTTCTTGGATCAGACTTTGCTTTATGCCCCAGGAAAATTCTGGGATATAATTCTGGTATGGGTTTGGGACAGAGAGGAATGGTGAAGATGGGTCGTGAGGTGAATTGATAAGCCATTGCAAAACAGTGCCTTAAGCAAGGAGAGACTAGTTTCCTCAATAAGCGAAAGAGGGAGGTACTTCAAATGATAACAGTTGAAGGATCAAGGGAAGTTGGTGGTTCAAGTTCAGATTTTTCTGTGTTCAGATAATGGTCCCATTCCAAACCTTAGGAAGTTACTTTTCAGTGTTCCAACTTTTATTTTTAGAAGTTAGTAAGACTTTTCATGCAATTTATATTATTATTCCCCAGTAAGCATGATTAAATTTAGAGATTGGTTCTTAACCATTTCTTCCATGTAGTTATAAGAAATGAGATATTATTTAAGGGACACAAAAAAAGCCAGACTTTTGGTACTCTATGTCTTAAGCTAATAGTTTCAAAGCAATGTGCTTATTGCTTTCTGTACAGTACAGCCAGAAGTAGCTACCTCACACTAAGAACCTTGAGGCCATCACTTGGACAATCATCAGGAAGGGCAACCACAATTTCATCTCCAGAATCTATGATTTCAGCAAAAAACCATGGGTGAGAGTTTAAGTAATAATAAAGTAAATGTATACAATGAACTTTTAGTATCCCTTTTCCCATTTCATAAGGAAACCCATTTCCCATTTCATAATTCACTGTATTTAGCTCAAATAGATGAGCAGCACAATCCCAGGACTGCTTCTGGTATCAAAGACTTGAGTAGTCATGTTCCTGTTGGGAAAACAGAATCCATGTTTTATAATTCAATGTAAGGAGTATAGTATTAAGAATTAGTTATAGATATGCTGAAAGAGTTCAAAAAGGGGGAATATGAGGCAGCTGAAACCAACTGCAGAAAGCCTCCTAGGGTCAGAGGAAAATGATGATTTTACTGGGGTCCAGGAACCATGAACTCCAGGCAGGAGCTGAAACCATGGAGTTGGAGCTACTACCTGAGTTTACTTCCGGAAGTTGTCCATGGACAGTGGAGCTCCAAGGCCAAGGCTGAAACATAGCTCTGTGCTGGGGATATCAATTGAAGTATTGAGGAGTTACCCTGAATTTTCAACTTTTCCTTCTCTCTCTCTAATCTCTCACCAGCACACCCTATTGACTGAACTAACTGACGTCAATGGGTAAAGAAGCACGGGATTTGTAATTTGCAATTGTCAGTGCCCCTGAGAAGTATGAGACAGACGATTAAGTGGATCTGAGAACAAACAGGCAAATGACTGGCACAATATATCTTTATATTCCTGCCCAAAATAGGTCAAACATTCAACATGGAAATCAAATTTTTAATTTGTACCAGTAATATATAAGCTAGAACAAAGATGATCTTTAAAAATAAATAGTACTATAAAAAGGAAAGAAGATTATAAAAATATCTAAGTCCAATAGATTTTATTAGACATGTGACTTTCTAGATAGTTTCCTTTTTCATAAGGAAGGCATTATTTGATTGTCATGTAACTTTCCACCATTAATTCTCTCAGAGCAGAGAACTGTTACCTTTGTGTGTCAGCTCTGTTGCATACCAATGACCTAGACTTAGTTAGCTAACCAAGAATTTATCTGTGATACAAGAGCCTTGTTTAACATGAAAGCATCATGGACTAATTTGGAAACAAAATCTAGAAATTTTTGTGAGATGCCTAAGATATTTTTCCTTTTAATTTTTACATTATTAATTTTAATAGTTCTTTCTTTGGAAAGAGATTCTCTGTGTTGATTTTATAAGGAATTATATGTTCTTAAGGAATGATCAGTCAAATATTAGCTTTGCATTATTTCACATAAATGATAATATTATGTGATAATAAAATGCTGAACTTTGAAAACTAGTCATATTCATAAAAACAAACTCTTCCTGGTTGGAAACCCTAGTGGTTGCTATTAGCCACTTTAATATCACAGCAGGTTACACATATTATTATTACATATAATTAACATTCTGACAAGTTAAGGATTTCTTTACCTGTATTCAGATTATACACAGAATATTATTTGAGTGTACTTCCTGTCTTCAAAAACATCAAAGTAAATAAAATGAAACAGTTCTAATTTTATCCTAATTATTAAATACTCTGGGATCATTAAACCAAATGACAGAGAAAGAAATGCCAATTATAAAGCTGTTGTTAGGTGACATTTGATTTTCCATATAAGGGGGATTATTACAAGCCAGAATGAAAATTCAACAGAACTATTTTACTATGATATAGTGCTAATCTTACCATTGTTTGTCTCCTTTTCTTGATAAATTAATGGATGCTAAGTATATCATAATATAATACTTAAGGCATTCTTCAATTCATATTTATTTTATTCCATGTTATACACATGTTAAGTAACTAGTTATTTTGAATTATTTAATATCATATTAAAATTTCCAATAAATGTGAAGGAGAGTTTTGATGGCTAAAGAATATATAATGTTCCAGGAAAAGATTTTGCATTGTAAAGGAATGCTGTAGAACAAGTTATACTAATAAAAAATGGTAAATATATGAAAATAAATTTTATGTGATATTAAATATGATTAATTTTTATAATTTGAGATATTTGTTTACTAAGGATATTACATGTTCTCCTGTTAGTAGAGTTTTCTTACACAGCTATTTTCTAGGTGCTGAATTTCTAATGCTGTTAAAAGCGTACGGATGTATCATTTTGAAAAAAATAAATATTTTTGTTATATTTGTAAAACAGTTTATTTTTATTTATTTCCCATAAAATAAATACACATTTCAAATCTGAATGTTTCCCAGAAAGACTAATATAACAATAATTGGATAAGGCCAATAAAAATGTAAGTATGCTAGGTTGCACAATGATTCAGTATGCACTCAGATACATTAAAATTCACAGAAAATGTATTTTTTTACTAGAATGATGTAAGATAATATATTTCTAGTCCTTACTTTAAATTATGTGTATAAATAGTGATTTCCTACTTTATATGGAGAAAAAAGATTCATACCTAAGAAGCTCAGAGTATTGAATTCAATCTTAGAAAACCATCTCACTTGATCCATCACAAATGGCATAAATTTAAGTAAGATTACTGAATGTTATCAAAAGGAATGGATGTTGTTGTTTTAATTTTTAAATTAGAAAATTTGTAGGTTTAGAGAAAAATCATTTAACAATTACAGCATTCCCATATACCACCCTATTACTGACACTTTGCATAAGTGTGGTACCTTTGTTAAAATAGATGGATGAATATTAAAAATATAATATTAACTGTAGTTTTCAGTTTACTTTAGGTGCATTTTTCTTATATACCACACTATTATTAACACTTTGTATTAATGTCATATATTTGTTACTTTTCATGGAAGAATATTCTTATACTTATACTACAATCTATAGTCCATTGTCTATAATGATATTCACTGTGTTACAGTCTTGTTTTATCTTTTAATTTTTATTCTAGTAATACATACGGCCTAAAATTTCCCCTTTTAAATACAATCACCTATATAATTCAATCTTGTTAATTACACTAACGGAAATGTGCTACCATCACCATTATCCAGTTTCAAAACTTTATAGCCAACTAAATAGAAATCTGTAAAATTTAAGCATCAACTCCCCATTTTCCACCCCCAATCTCCTAGTAACTGATATTGTAGATTCTAACTCTATGATTTTGCTTATGAGAATATATATTATGTAAGATCCTTAGAGTTGTTTCATTTCTATTAATCATTAAAATCTGAAACACTCTACTCACCACAAATATATTTAGAAATTACTTCCGATGTATGAAAATAACTGTTATCCACTGGAAAGCAGCCATTTATTTTCTTTAGAGGTTAATTTATCTCTCTGCATATAAATTAATATGTACAGTCTGTAGTCAGATGGCTTGGGTGCAGATTCTGCTATCTATAAGTGAAATGATAATAGACATCTTAATTGAGCATACTGTAACCTAGTTTCTCATCTCTGAAATGAGTATAAATAATCATATTTATGTTATTAACTATTTTGAGGGTCAGATGAGGTAGTATAGTAAAAATAATAGAAAAAATATGTCTCATGTGAAATACTCAATAAATGTCAAAGTTAATGGGTAAAAATTAAATAAATGAATAAAACCATAGTTCAGTTAAAAATCAAATAAAATTCCAAAAAACCTTTCTCATAATATTTATTAATGGATGATGGACATCTTTTTCATACTTCTCCCATCCTGCCTCCAAAAACACATTGCCTTTTTATGGCTGAATAATATTTCATTATATAATAGAATATATATATATATATCACATTGTATTTATTTATCAATTTATGGATATTTGGGTTCTTCTATCTTTTGGCAATTGTGAATAATGAGGCTATGCACGTTGGTATGCAAATATATATTCCAGTCCCTGCTTTCATTTCTTTTGGGTATATACCTAGTAGTTGAATTTATAGGTCATAAGATAGTTCTATACTTAGCTTTCTGAGGACCTGGCAAACTATCTTACACAGCAGCTGCACCATTTTACATTGCCACTAGCAATGAATAAGTGTTAATTTTTCTCTGTACCTCTCCAACATTTGTTATTTCCTGTTTTGCTTTTCTTTAATAGCAGCCAATCTAATAATGTGAAATGGTATCTGATTGTGGTTTTGATTTGCTTTTCCCTGATGGCTAATGATGTTGAGCATCTCTTCATGGGTTTTCTGGCCATTTGTATATATGTTCTCTGGAAAGATGTCTATCCTGTCTTTTGCTCATTTTTTAAATTGGTTGTTTGTCTTTTTATGTTAAGTTGAAGTATTTCTTTATATGTTCTATATATCACAACCCTTCTCAAATTGTGACTTTCAAATATTTTCTCCTCTTATGTACATTGTCATTTTACTTTATGTTAAAGTTTTTCAAGCACAAGTTTTTAATTTTGATGAGGTCCAATTTATATATATTTTTTCTATTGTTGCTTGTGCTTTGGGTGTAAAGTCTAAGAAAATATTGTCTACCACAATGTCTTGAAAACGCTTCTCTACATTTTTTTCCAGGAGCTCTTATGTTTAGGTCTTTGATCCATTTTGAGTTGATTTTTATATATGGTTTGAGGTAAGGAGATCCCCTTCTTTTTTTTCTTTTTTTGCAAATTGATATCCAACTTTCCCAGCACCATTTATTGCAGAGAATATTCTTTCCTAATTGAACAGTTTTGCCCCTTTATCAAAATTAAGTTGGCCAAATTGTGAAGGCTGATTTCTGAGCTTTCAATTCCATACCATTGGTCTTGCACCAGTGCTGTGGTCTTCTGATTACTCTGGCTTTGCAATAAGTTTTAGATTAAGGATGAGTTTTCCAAATTCATTCTTCTTTTCCTGGATGTCTTTTGCTATTTATGGCATTTTAACTTCCCAATAAATTTGATGATTGGCTTTTTTGTTTATGCAGAAAAGGTTTATGAAATTTTGTTTGAGTTTGCATTGAATCCATGAATTTTTTGAGTAGGATTGATATCTTATCCATCCAACCCATAAACACAACTAAATAAGAGGGAGATGTTAGATTGTTTGTATGGTAACAGAATAATTTAAAAAAAAAAATATGTGGTAATACACTACACAAACAGTGAACCCTAAGTTATTCCTTGGATCAAAGTTAATATTAAAATTATAAAAATGTGCTATCATCAATTGTCATAATTGTTCCACAACAATGCAAGATGTTAATATTAGGGTGGTATATGGGAATCCTGTATTTTTTGAATGTTGTTCTTTAAACACACAACTTCCCTAACAGAAAAAAAAGTGAACAGTAGTATCATAGCAGAATCTTAGGCCTAAATCTTCCTAATTATCCTCAAAAAATAAGAAAAGAATTAGAAGTATAATTAAAATATGTCATATCTTACACCTTTAGGTGAGAAAACTGTCAAAATCAAATTAATTTGTACGTGGCGGGGGAAGAATACACATTAGAGGAACTAAATATTTGCAGGATTATGCCTGATATAGTGGGTAAGAATAGGGATGCACAAAAGGTTAAAGTTTTGGTTGATATCCCTCTCACCCAAAATAGCAAAATTTATCCCAGGATTGAGTACGTTCTACATTATGTGTAAGCTGCTGTAGGTAGGTCTGGGAATGAGTAGGATAGAGGGATGCAATGAGGTTAAAGAGAATAAAGCAGGGGCTATGGAGAGAGAATTGAAGTAGTCACACCATATTGTAAAGAAACTGCTTACCTCTGTAGCAAGAGAAGAGAGAGTATTTGGGGGAGGAACTAGATAAATCACCATCACCCTCCTCCCACACACTCCAACCTTCCCCATAAAATCATTACCCAAAATACTGGATCAGGAAAATCCAATTTATTCAAATATGAGTAATAAAAATGAAAAGTGGTCACAGGAACAAATGACATTAAAATTGAAATACATACTGACATTTACCCAAAGGTAAGAAGAGGATATGAAGTTGAAATTGAGAGTAACCAAGAAATATATTGAAGAAAGAAATAATTTCAGATATTAATACTAGTTTACAAATAGCAAGATGGAGAAAGAGATGACAAAAACCAAAGAAAGTAAGAGACATAGAGGATAAAAGTATGGAAAGCAAAGAAATTAAACAGAAAAAGAGAAGGGAATGAAACATATTAGAGAGAAAGTGATAGATATAAATGACAGGTAAAGAACATATCAATATGTCTATAAACAGAGTCCCCAAAGAAGAAACAAGAATCGGTAGAAAAGAAAAAAAAAAACTAAGATAATCTCAACAGTCCTAGAAGATATATAACTGCATATGAAAATGTGCTTATTTTGTAGAGTTAATGTTTTAGGTTAAAATATCCTAATATTTATAATTTAGTTTAAAAATACTTTTAAGAACTAAGTGTTGATGCTCTTCTACTAATTAATATGTATGTATCATAATAGAGACTATCTTTAGACTCAGATAAAGCTGAGTCCAGCTCCTAGCAAGGCCATTTAACATCTAAGTAAATTTGAAAATATTGCTGAACCTTGATTTCTGTGTTTACATCAAAAGTTTATTTTATGGATTAATGTGAATATGTGTTTTTCTGTACTTTGTTTATTCTATCAGCTCTTTTTTTTCAATTTAATTTTAATTTTTAAAAGTAGTTTGAGATATATTCACATACCATACAATCCATCCAAAGTGTACTATCAATGGCTTTTAGTATAGCCATAGAGTTGTGCATTCATCACCACAATCAATTTTAGAACATTTGCATTACTCCAGAAAGAAAAGACTATACTCTTTAGCAGTCACCTCTCAATCTCTCTATCCTTCTGCAGTCCTACATAACCACAAATCTATTTCTTTCTCTATAGATTTATTTAGATTTATGTATTTTTATATAAATGGAATCATGCAATAATCAAATATTAATACTTTGTGTCTGATTTCTTTAAAAATTATTATTCGTTATATATTTAAAGAAGCTTTAGATTTCATAAATGACACATCAAAAATATAAGGGTATTCCATATATCCCCTCTTCCCTCCCCCACTTTTCTCCATTAATAACGTCTTTCATTATTTGATACATTTGTTACAATTGATGAACACATATTAAAGTATTGCTACTAACCATAGTCAATAGTTCACATTACAGTTTACACTTTACACTACACAGTTTTTGTAGGTTTTGACAAAATGTATAATGACCTGTGTCCATCATTGCAATGCCTTTCAGAACAATTTGAATGTCCCCCAAATGCCCAATGTTATACCTCTTCTTCCTGCTCCTTCACCTCAGAACCTCTGGTGACCTCTGCCTTTATATCAATTTTTCAAGACCTTCCATTATTAGAAATAAGCCTACTTTAGTCCATAGTTGCACTTCCCCTTTGCATTTGTTCACTCCTCAATCTGGAGGATTTTAGGATGGTGATGCCCACCCTGTTTCTGATTGCGAGGGGGCTTAGATCCCATGGATGGAACTGTCTTGCTTGCAGTTGTGGATATGCTATTTTTTTGGATGGGCATTGTCTATTATCATCCTTTTGTTAGTTTTCCTAGGTTAGTCTGATGAACTGGAGGGTAGGTGTTGCAGCACTGCTGTGATTCAGGGTTCATCCAGCATATGAACAGACCAAAGATTTAAGTCTTTGGTACATATATTTAATGAATATAGTGCTAATTATAGGTTCAGTCAAAAGGGGCAGAAGAGCCATGTATAGGGAAATTATAAATAAGTCTAAGCATTGCATTGGGGAACATATATTCCAAGTTAAGTCCCACTGACAGGGTGCAAAATTCCTGAGATTGTCCGACATGCCTGTAGTGTCTAGATATCTCTGACGCCTTCAGTAGCACCCCTGCTTGAGGCACTGTTTACTGTGCCAGTCAGAGATCCTCCTGAGTTGTGCATAAGCATAACTTCAGAGAAGCTGTAGATTTACAGACAATTCACAATTAAAAAAAAAAAATACAACATTCCCATGAGTTAGGTAGTTGTTTATTTAGGGTTCTCTAGGGAAACAGAACTGATTCTGTAAATACTATGAGATTTTATAAACTAGTATCACAACACCATGGCGATGTACAAGTCCAAATTCTGTGGGGCTGCAAACCAGAGACTCTGATGAAGGTCCTTGATAAATTACCCAGGAAACACTGATGTTTTGAAGTAGAAATGGAAGTTTTCTCTCTGAATGCTGAAATCACTTCCTCTTTTAAGGCCTTCAACTGACTAGGTGAGGTGTCACTCGTGGCTGACGGCAATCTCCTCAGTTGAATGTAGATGTAAACAGTCGTCTATGTAATCAATTCACTGATGATTAAAAGTCCATGAAATGCCCTTGTTTTAAAATTTGCCCACTGCTTTCTTGAACAAACAACTGGACACCATTACCTGGTTGAGATGACACATTAGTCTAATCATTACAATCCATCCCTGCCTTGCCAACTCGACAGTCATATATATCACCTCACACCATACTTAGTCTCTAAATAAAAACAGTAACATATATATATATATATATATATATATATATATATATATATATATTCCACAAGTCTGCATACAATTGGAAACATAATAACATAATAAACCCATTCAGGATAGGGTACAAATCTTTCAGTCATATTCACTCTTCAACTTGACTTCCTTAAATACTACAATATGAGAGTGCAGCTTATGTTATATGATAAGAGGCAAGGTAAGGAAAGAAAATAAAGATACTTGTTTTATGTACATACACAGAAATACTCATAACAAAACAAGGAAGCAATATTCATGGCCATTGCAGTTCTCATTTCTGTAACTGGTTATGTGGGTGAAGTTCATATTTATCAGTACCTTCTATTAATATCACTACCCATTCCATGTTCCCTTAATTCTCAGCAATCACTCACCATGCATGGTTCTTTGCATGGTAGAGTGATTCTAACTTTAATTCCTGAAGATTCTGAACCATTGTTAGTATTGACTGGTTTGGTTTGTTTCAATTCCCCATTGATTTTAATCACAGGGATTGGTAGTACTAATAGATGCCTCAGGGGATCTTGTCTATTCCAGGGAAACTCTTCTTTACCTCCATTGTGTATGTGCAGACCTATTTGTCCTTAATAGTCAGGATCAATCATTCCAGCCAGTACAGTAATTCCCTAATTTGTCTGTTGATTCGGAGGCATAAGGAGTTCAAAGTGACCAGGTGACAATCCTAACTTCCAGATCAATTGAATCATTGTTGTGTTCCCTGGTGGCAGCACTTCTCCTTTTGGACCTAAGACCTGTAGACCAGGAGCACTTAAGGTTGCAAAGACAGGAAGCAAGCATTTTCCTAGTGGATCACTAGGAAATAGTGAGTGGTGTCACTCCCATTTCTAGCCCTTGATTCCTGGACTTGTGAATCCTGGCTATGGTAGAAACAGCACCTGGGAATGAATGCTGATATTAGAACATACACAGCCTCCTGGAGAACATTTCTCCAGGCTTGCAAGGAATTGCCTCCTAGTTGGCACTGTCATTGAGCCTTCAAAAGGCCATTCTACTGTTCTAGCAATCCAAATGCTTCAGGATGATGGGTAACATGGTAAGACTAGTGAGTTCCATGACATGTGCCAGTGCCTACACATAATTTGCCGTGAAATGGATTCGTTGATCAGAAGCGATATTGTATAGAATACCATAGCAATGGAAGACATTTGGTAAGTACACAGATGGCAGTTTTGTAAGAAGCATTGATACAGGGAAGGCAAACCTATATCTACAGTATGTGTTTATTCCAGTTAGAACAATTTGCTGCCCCTTGCATGATGGACATGGTCCAATGTAATCAGTCTGCCAACAGGTAGCAGGCTAATCACCTCAGGGAATGATGCCATTTCAGGGGCTGTGTGTGAGTCTCTGAGACTGGCAGATTGGGCACTCAGCAGTTGGCTGTAGCCAAGTCAGCCTTGATGAGGGGAAATCTATGTTGCTGAGCCCATGTATAGCCTCCTCCATCTGTACCACCCTGGGCACTTTATTCATGAGCCTATTGGGCAATGACAGGAGTGACTGGGAAAAGAGACTAAGTGCTAGCCCCAGAGCAGATCATCTTATCCACTTGATTATTAAACACTTCCTCTCCTGAAGTCACCTTGTAATAAATGTTCTGGTGGGACACAAACATTTTCATGTTTTTTGCCCACTTAAAAAGGTCTATCTGCACACTTCTTGCCTATTCTCTTTGTTGCCAATTTTCTAATCATGTCCCTTTCAAGTACATGACCATTCAGCTAAATAATTGGTAACAGCCCAAGAAGCAGTGTGCAAACATACCTCCAGCTATTTCTCCTTGTATGCTGCTCAAAATTCTACCCACTGGGAGGATTTCCCCTCACCATTGTCCTTCAGAGACATCCCAGAAAGGGACTGCAGTTGTTCAGCTGTCCACTCTTGGGTGATACCTGTATATTATGCAGAACTATCTGTAAACCAGGTCCGAGTTTTCTCTTCCTCAGTAAATTGATTGTAAGGAACTCCCCAAAAGACCATAGCTGTAGGCTGGGATAGAGAAGGTAATGTGGCAGGAATGGTGACCATGGGCCTTTGAGCCACTTCCTCATGCAACTTACTTGTGCCTTCAGGACCTATTAGAGCCCTATCTTGTATATACCACTTCCACTTTAAGATGGATTTCTGCTGTGCATGCCCAAAGTTATCATATGGTGGGTCAGACAATACCCAGCTCATGATAGTAATTCAGGTCTCATGAAAAGTTGGTGGCCCATGGTTAAGCATTCAGTCTCTACTAAGGCCCAATACCAGGCCAAAAGATGTTTATCAAAAGGAGAGATTACTTGCAGAGGATGGCAGGGCTTTCCTCTAAAATCTAAGATGTATTGTGATTCTCCTATAGAGGCCTGCCAAAGGCTCCAGACAGCATCTCCATCTGCCCCCAAAACTTCCACACCTTTGGATCTGCTGGATCATATGGGTGAAGTGGCAGTCCAACTTGCACAGCAGCCTGCACTAGATGCAGAGCTTCCTCTTGTTCCACTCAAAACTAGCTGCTTTTCTGGTCATTATGTAAATGAGCTAGAGTAGCACACCCAAATGAGGAATAGGTTGTCTACAAAGCACCATTGTGCTTCTTTTTTGTTAATAAAGGGGACAGATGCAAAAACTTATCCTTCACTTTAGAAGGAATATCTTGATAAGCCCCATACCACTGGACATCTAGAAATTTCACTGAGATGGAAGTCCCCTGTATTTTTCTTTAATTGATCTCCCATCCTCTCTTATGAAAATGTCTTTCCAATAAGATTACAGTAATTGCTACTTCCTGCTCACTAGCATGATATCATCAATATAATGGACCAGTGTGGTGTCTTATGGGAGGAAAAGATGAGTGAAGGTCCCTGCAGACCATATTTTGATATAGGGCAGGAGAGTTGATACACCCCTAAGGCAGGACAGTGAAAGTATACTGCTGGCCTTGTGATCTGAAAGTAAACTGTTTCTGGTGGTCCTTACTAATGACAATTAAGGAAAAAGCATTTGCCAGATCAATAGCTGCATACCAGGCACCAGGGGATTGTTGATTTGCTCAATAAATGATACATCTGGAACAGCAGCTGAAATTGGAGTTACCACCTGTTTATAAGTAACATCCATCTGTTTTCTGCACAAGTCAAATAGGAGAACTGAATGGGGATGTGGTGGAAATCACCACCCCTACATCCTTCAAGTCCTTGACGGTGGCATTAATCTCTGCAATTCCTCCAGGAATCCAGTATTGCTTTTGGTTTACTATTTTGCGAGGTAGAGGCAATTCTAGTGCTTCCACTTGGCCTTTCCTACCATACTATACCTCACTCCACAAGTCAGGAATACAATGTGGGGATTCTGTCAGTTACTGAGTATGTCAATTCCAATTATTTATTCTGGAACTGGGCAATTGACCACAGAATGTGTCTGGTGACCCACTGGACACATCGTATCATCGATGAACCTGACCTAAAACTCATCAATCACCTGACCTTCATAAGCCTCTACTCTGACTGGTAGACCACTGTGATGTTTTGGATCTCTTGGAATTAATGTCACTTCTAAACTAGTGTCTAATAATACCTTAAATGTCTGATCATTTCCTTTTCCCCAAAGCACTGTTACCTTGGTTAAAGGACATAGGTCTTTGTGGGGAATGCTGGGAGGAAGATTAACAGTATAAATTTTTGTCAGTGTACCAAGGTCCTTCCCAAGGAGACCTGGACTTATCCTCATTCAAGAGGCTCTGGATTTGTAAACAGTCACAAGTCGGGGAATTGATTGAGGGACTAGGATTCTCTGTTTCTGTAATCCAAGTTAACATAAGCCTAACTGTCATTGAAAGTGTTTGTTCTTGACTGATATTGATTCTTCTTGGAATGATTCATAGAATTCACTTGTAAAGCCATGTGGTCCTGGGCTTTTCTTTGTTGGAAGATTTGTGATTAGCATTAGTATCTTTGCTTGTAATTCGTTTATTCAGGTCTTCTATTCTTGTACAGTCAGGGCAGACTGTTAATGTATTTCTAAATATTTGCCCATTTTATGTGGGTCATATTATTTACTGGTATATATTTGTTCATTGCATTCTCTTATGAACTTTTTTATTTCCATGGGGACATTTGTAATGTCCCACCTCTCATTTCTGACTTTTTTTTGCCTCTTCTCTCTTTTTTTCTTTTTCAGTTGCACCAAGGGTCTGTCTTTTTTATTGAATTCTTCAAAGAAACAACTTCTTAACAAAATTCTCTATTGTATTTTCTTAATTCTCAATTTCATTTATTTCTGTTTTATTCTTTATTTCTTTCCTTTTTGGTTTGGGGTTAATTTGCTCTTCTTTTTGTAGTTCCTTCTGGAGAGCAGTTATGTCTTTGATTTTAGCTCTTTTTTTTCAAGATTTATTTTATTTATTTCTCCCCTCTTCCCACCCCACTGTCTGCTCTCTGTGTCTACTCACTGTGTGTTCTTCTGTGTCTGCTTGCACCCTCATTGGCACCGGGAAACGGCATCTCTTTTTTGTTGCATCATCTTGCCGCATCATCTCTCCATGTATGCGGCACCACTACTGGGCAGATGGAGCTTTTTTCACGTGGGGTGACTCTCCTTGCAGGGCACACTCCTTGTGCATGGGGCACCCCCATACATGGGTATCCCTTCATGGCACAGCACAGCTCTGCACATGGGCCAGCTCACCACATGGGTCAGGAGGCCCTGGGTATTGAAACTAGGACCCTCCCATATGTTAGGTGGATGCTCTATCAGTTGAGCCACATTCGCTTCCCATCTTTCTTCTTTTTTAATATAAGCTTTTCATTTATCATATTATCCAGGTTCTCTGTTTCTTTATTGATCTTCTTTCTACTTGTTCTATGTCTTAATGAGAGTGGTTTATTGACATCTCCAAGCATTATAATAGAGCTGTCTACTTATCCCTCCAGTTTTTTGTCAGTGTTTTCTTATGTATTGAGGTGCCATGTTTAGGTGCCTATTTCTCCTTGGTAGATTGTCCCTTTTCCTAATATATCATTTCTTCTCTGTCTCTTATTACAACTTTGGACTTAAAACCTATTTTGTCCAATATTAATATAGCTACCTCAGTTTTTTTGGGGGGGATGTTATCATTTGCCTGGAATATCTTTTACCATACTTTCACTTTCAATTTTTTTTGTCTTTGAGAATAAGGTGTATATCTTGTAAACAACATATAATTGGACAATGCATTTACATCCATTCTGCCAACCTGTGTCTTTTGATTGGGAAGTTTAATCTATTAATATTCAGTGTTATTTCTGTAAAAGTATTACTTACCTCAGCTGTTTTAACCTTTGGCTTTTATATACCATAGCTTTTTTCTTTTCCTTTTTTTTTATTGCAACCTCTCTTTCTGAATACTTAATATTTTGTGATGTATCTGGTCTTTTCTCATTTCTGCACCTGTATATATTCTTAAATAATTTATTTTTGGCTATCCTGGGGTTTATATTACACAATCTACATCTATAACCTACCAATGTGAGAAGATAACAACTTTGCTTCAAAATATACATATTTTCTGCTCTGATATACCTCTCCCATCTTAATGGTTTTTTCGTTCCACTTTACCATTTTATATTTTGTACATCCATTATCAGGAAACATGTTTCTTTCTTGCTATATTGCATTCTGATTCTTATATGAATTATAGAGTACTATTATGTATTGATGATACAGTACTTTGGATTTTGCATTTATTATTTAAGTTACCATTAATGATTATCTTCATTTTGTCACACTACTCCTGTCTTTTCCTTTCACTCTCTAGAAATATGTTTAGTAATTCTTATAGGACAGTCTCTTGTAGAGAATACTCTCAGTTTCTGCTCATCTATGAATACATTAAGCTCTCATATTTGAAGGACAGTTTTGCCAGGTTAAGAATTTTTGGCTGACAATTTTTCTCTTGCAGTACCTTAATTATATCTACTACTGCCTTCTCCCTTCCATGGTTTCTGATGAGAAAATGGCCCTTAGTCTTATTGACATTCCCTTGTTTGTGAGTAATGGCTTTTCTCTTGCTTCTTTCAAAATTCTCTCTTTAACATTTGACATTCAGATTAGTATGTATCTAAGAGTAGACCTATTAGGATTACTTCTGTTTGTATATGTTGCACTTCTTGGACAAGTAATTTCTTTCATAAGATTAAGAAGTTTTTGGCCATTATTTCCTCAGCTATTCTTTCCATCCCTTTTCCCTTCTCTTCTTCTGGGACACCCATGATGCATGTGTTTTT
The DNA here is from genome assembly GCF_030445035.2 of Dasypus novemcinctus. NCBI lineage: Eukaryota > Metazoa > Chordata > Mammalia > Cingulata > Dasypodidae > Dasypus > Dasypus novemcinctus. Next base: position 57,752,089 of record NC_080673.1, read on the forward strand.
GCGCTTCCCATTGTCATTCAACTCCCTGAGACACTGCTTAATTTTCTCTCTTCTTTTCTCCATCTGACCTTCTGACTATGATTTCGATTGTGCTATCTTCTAACTTACTGTTTCTTCTGCTTGTTCAAATCTGTTATATGCCTACAGTGTATTTTCAATCTCTATTAAGTTGTGCCTTTCATCCCCCATAATTTGCTATGTTTCTTTTTATATTCAAATTCTTCTTTATATTTGCACATTGTCTTCTTAATATCCTTTATCTCTTTCTGTATATTTCTCTCCAAACCTGGATTGATTTAACAGATTTGTTTGAACATATTTCATTGGTTGTTCCAACTTCTGAGCCGCCTTTGAAGTTTTAATTTGTTCTCTTGACTAAGACATATTCTTCCATTTGTTAGTCGGGTTTCTGATTATTTTTCTGATGTCTAAGCATTGAATTTTCTTGATGTGTTAACTCAGAAAGCTCATTTATCCCTTTTAATGGAGAATTTATTGTTGATTTGCTTTGGGTAAAGCTCTTCTTTGTCATTTGTTCCAACTTATTTTAGACCTTTAGATTAGCCTGCGTTTAACTGTTCAGATTTTCTCAGCAATTCTTCATCTGATTCTTGCACTGGATATGTGGTGCAATTTTTAAGATTGCATGTTTTGTGCACTTTTTCCATTCCAAGAGAGAACTTTTTTCCTCTCTTCCTTCTCAAAAAATCTTCATCTGTTTCATTTGTTTTTATGCAGACCTTTCTCCCCAGCTCCTATGATTTGTTTAAATTCTCTCCCTCATTCAATGTCCCATTTTCCTTAAGCTTTTCACTTCTGGGACCCATTGAACCTTACAGCTGTTCATTTTAAACAGCCCCCTCCCCTTTTTTTTTTAGCCCCTGTAAGACTTTTCTGCCTCCTGTGTCTTCCTGGTAGGATAACCAACCATGCAGAGCCACATGGGGTCAATCCAGAAAGGTGGGTCACTTCAGAAAAGCCCATTTTGCCTTTATGTTTTTTCAGAAAAGCCCATTTTGCCAGTCTTTTGAAACTGGAATGGTCACAACAGTTCTAACCAGCATTTCTATGGTGTTCTTTTTTTCCTTTTCTTCCTGAAATCACGCTGCTATGCAGCAATGTTCAGAGGCACATGTTCCACCTGGGTCTCTGCAGATTTAGAACCCTGTGCCTAGATCCACATAGAATTCTAACTCACTGCTGTGATTTGGTCTACAGTCTTTGTCTATGGTGAGAGATATCTGGGGCATGTTGTCTCTGTCTGAGTCATGCAGGACCAAGTAAAGAAGAGGGAAATAGGAAATGACCTGTGGTCCAGCATGGACTTTTACTTGAGATTTTTCTCTTTCTTCTATTCACTGATTGTGGAGTTGGCCTCCATTCTCTACAATCCTCCAGGGGTCAAAGCAAGTTAACTTTGTCCTTTAATTTATTAAATCTCTGGGTAGGTTTATTCAGCTATATCTATGTCATCACGTTGATATACTTTTAATTTTTTTTATAGGTATAAAGAGACTTCATGGTCTTTAAAGAAAATTAGAAATTTTATTAAAACTCACCCTTTCAGTACTTAGTCCTCATTTCCTGGTATATAAATTTAAAATAATGACAAAATCTGTATTTATTCTGTGGTAGTTTGAAACTGTAGGTAACCCAGAAAAGCATATTCTTAAAAGTTAGTCCATTCTTATGAGTGTGAACCCATTGTAAGTAAGACCTTTTGATGAGGTTACTTCAGTTAAGGGGTGACTGACTTCAGTCTGAATGGTTATTAATCCTTTTACTGGTGTCCTTTATAAGACAATAAAATTCAGACAAAGGGAGGAACAGACATAGTAGGAATAAGCTGAAAGCAAATAAATCTGGAAGAGAAGGTAGAGACTAACAGTGTGACTTGCCATGTGACAGTAGAGTCAAGAATCTTTGGTAGCTGGTCTTCAGTGAGAAAACATCTATTGATGCCTCGATTTGGACATTTTCATGGCCTTATACTATAAGCTAATAAAGCCCTTTGTTTAAAGCCAACCCATCTTATGGTATCTGCTTTGAACAGCTAGGAAACTAAAACAAACCCCTATTGATAATGTGCTTGTTGTGTGTTAGGGACAATGTATTAGGAAATGTACAGATCAAATAGGACCCTGTAGGTCATAGTTAGCACTTTGGCTTTTACTCTTAATGCTATAGGAAGCCCTTAGATGATTTTAAGCAGAGGAATGTTATGATCTGACTTGTGTTTGTACAGGATCCCTTTAATGACTCTGGTCAGAACTGACAAAAGTAGTGCATTATTGACATTTATTGAGATGGGAGATTTTGGGAACTATTTGGTGGAAAATGAGTTTGTGTATGGTTATGTTAGTTTGAGAGCCCTATTAAAAGATAGATGCACATTATATATATATATATATATATGTATATATATATATTTCATTCAGTAGATTAAAATGTCAAATAAATGAAAAAGACAGAAAAACAAACTGAAAATTTCAGCAAAATGAGAGAGAGTTTTCAGTATAATAAATAGGAATTACGTCAAGGAATGAAATATGTTAATGATCATAAAAATTGAGCAGTGAGTAAGAGTCTTTTTATTAAAGGAATATTACTTTCATAATTACTTATTATTAATACAAAACCAACAAAATATATCTCTTAGCTAGAAGTCAATGAAAGCACTTATACTATCGTATCAGAATAGTTAATAGAAAAAGACATTTTACAAGAAAATTTTTCTAGATAATTTTATTTCCTAAAATTTCATGAATATTCAGAAGGCACCTGAAAGCTGAAAGGGCTGAAGATATAGAAAAAATGCTTTATAAAGAATAAGATTTGAACAATTGCAGATAAAGAATGTGAAATTGCAATGATTACTTATATTAGTAAGATGTCTTAAGATTGAAGTATGAAAAACACCACTCAGATGAGCTGAAGAAAACCATCTGGTTTATGAAGAAAACCCATGAGTAACTTATGAAATAAGGACAGAAAAGGAGTTATTAGAGCAAGGGCTGAAGATGTCATAGGAAGGAAGAATTCCTAGATAACTGTATTGGAGTAGGCATGTAGAGAGCTCAATTCTCTCACAAAAACAATGAGAAAAAGGGCCAAATTCTGTTTCAGCATCCTGCTCTAGGGAGCAGCAAACCAGACAAGTGCTGTGCAACTCCCAGGAAGATGAAGGACAGAGAGACAAAGAACCCAAAACAACAAATGGTGCCTTCCCCCACCTTCAATACATTAAGCTTGGATAAAAGCCCTGGCTCACTGGAACCTACTGAGAGGGCAACAAACACATACCTTCCTGTCAAAGGGAAAAGAGAGGGTGTGTTTGAGGGCTTCTTTTCAGTGAATTTGGCCAACAGAGTCAGAAGTTTCACCAATAAGCACCATCTATTGGCCATCAAGGAAAATGTAAGGAGAAAAGCTGCTTTTAGGTTTCTCTATAGCCCAACCCCTGGCTGAAAATCTGCACCCCAATAGTGAGTACCTGAACTGATTTTGATAACATAAGCTGAGCAATTGTAAAGATTTGGAGTAAACTGAACTAAATATCTAAGAAAGTCTGAGGAAGGAAAAAAGAAACACTAAGCAAGAGAGAGAATAAATCATCAGAGTAAATTCATCAACATATTCAGATGCCTAGACATCAGAAGAAACTTAAGAGCCATACTAAGAATAGGAAGAGATGGCTTAATCAAAAGAATGGACCAAAAAATGGGACAGGATACAGGATTTAAGACAATTAATCAATAATAACAACATAAATCTTTTAAACAATTTAAAGGAAAATATGACTAAAGAGACTAAGGATATTAAGAAAATGCTGGGTGAGCATAAAAAATTTGAAAGTCTGCAAAGAAAAGTAACAGAGCTTATGGGAACAAAAGCACAATGGATGAGATTAAAAATACATCAGAGGCAATTAAGAGCAGATTTGAATTGCTTGAAGACAGAATTAGTGATTTCAAGAACAAAACATCTGAACTTGAAAACACAGGAGAATGGAAAGAGAAGAGAATAGAAAAAATGGAACAGGCAATTAGGAAATTGAGTGAAAAACTGAAACATACAAACATATGTGTTATCATTGCCCCAGGAGCAGAAGAGATTGGAAAAGAGTTAGAGAGAAAATTTGAGGACATAATGACTAAAAACTTTCCAACCCTTATGCAAGGCATAACTATCAATACCCAGGAAGGACAATGCACCCCAAACAATAAATCCAAATAGACATTCCACGAGATACCTTCTATTCAGAATTAGAGATATCAGAGATAAAGAGAAGATTCTGAAAGCAACAAGAGAAAAGCAAAGTATCACTTATAAGGGAACTTCAATAAGAATAAGTGCTGATAACTCATCAGAAATTATGAAGACAAGGAGAAAGTGGTATGATGTATCTAATGTACCGAAAGAGGAAAACTTCCAGCCAAGATTTGTGTTTCTGGCAAAACTATCCTTCAGAAATGAGGGTGAGTTTAAAGTCTACACATACAAATAAAAACTGAAGAAGTATGTTACCAAAAGACCAGAATTACAAGAGAAACTAAATACAGTGTTGCAGCCTGAAAGGAAAATACAAGGGAAAGAGACTTGAAGAAGGATGTAGAAATGACGATTACTACAAAGGGTAAATTAAAAAGGTAAAATAGGCAGACAATAGTAATATATGACAATGGAGAGCTAAAGAACAAAATGGATAAAGAAAGTATTACCTTTACAGTAATAATATTCAATGTTAATGGCTTGAACTCCCTAATCAAAACAGACTGACAGAATGGATAAGATTAAATATGAGCCATGTATAAGCTGTCTACAAGAGACTCACCTCAGACATAAAGATACAACCAGGTTTAAAGTGTAAGTTTGGAAAAAGATTCCATAAAATTGTAACTTAAAACAGCTGGAGTAGCAATACTAATATTTGACAAAATAGATTTATTTTCTGGAAAATTTTTACTGGAAAATATTTATAAGGCAAACCAAATGATCATTAGATCTTTTTGTTGTTGTTATGTTCTGTTTTGTTTTGTCTTGTTTTCCTTTTTTTTTTTTCTCTTTTTTAGGTACTGGGACCAGGAATTGAGCACAGGACCTCTGCAAAACCATTATAAGGGATTGAATAAATCATTGTTATTTAAAAGATCTAAATTAAATGTACATGTTCAGAAGAATATCAGAATCCAGTGAAACTAACCAATTTGAAAAGTCAAAATCTTGTTGCTTAGAGTTTTGATCAAACAAGATAAATATTATCTTTGAAAAACAGGGACCATTCAGGTCATGTTGCATGTAAGTATACCTGTACACAGGATTTGTTTCTCCTTTTATAATAGGTTCTGTGAGGCAGTTTGATATTATTTATGAATTCCAAAAATAGATATTGGGTTATATTTGTAAACTGGCTTTTCCCTCTAGGCATATTAGATTATATTGGATTCAGAGGTTTCACTTTTACCTGATTAAATAATGATTAAGGCTTTGATTGGGCTACATCAGTAGGACCCACATTTCTGTCCCTTGGTGCGTGGGTCCTCACAGAAAAAATGACAAGGTACAGGAGTTGGAGTTTTAATACCAGAGCCTGGGAACTAAAAACACAGAGGAGCAGAGGCCCCAGGAAGAGAGTGAGACATTTGCCTGATAGTCTACAGTTGGCCTTGTGGAGAGAGGAGAGTAGCTGAGCCCAAAGAGAGGTAAGCCCTGGGAAGAGAGGGGCCCAGGAAGCCTGAACCCTTACAACTGTCAGCAGTCTTTTTGCTCCAACACATGGCAATACACTTTGAAGAGGAAGGTAAATCACACTTTAGGGTCTGGTAACTGTAAGCTTCTACCTCAAAGTAATACTATTTATAAAAAGCAACCAATTTCTGGTATTTTGCATTAGCACCCCTTTGGCTGACTAGTACACTCCTGTTTCTTATAAATGATGTTTCTATAAATATGAAGATTTTTGTGGATAATTTCCTTCCTTGGGACCTGAGAAATTACACCCAATCAGTCACTTTATTAATACTGTCACTTAATCTTTTCTGCTACTTTCTCTCATTTAATTTATTATTATTATCAGTAGTAGTAGTCATATTAAGACTAATTTTCTCCCCTTTATTGAGGGGAAAATGGAGGTTTATAAAAACATACACAACTCTAACTATTTTATTATCTGATTAGACAACAGTCTGGATAGACTGCAGAATATCCTGAACCAAAGGTTTTTGAAATAAAATTTACTATCACAATTTACCAATTTGAATAAATGACTCAGGAAATATAATATTATTATTATGCCTATTATTCTGCATATTTTATTTTAAACATATTTTGAAAGTATACTATTACATGTGTAATTATATTTAAATATGGGAACTGACACAGACATGATCAATTTGTCCTCTCTCATGTAGACAATTGCAGATCAAATTTGCATTGATGGTGTTACACTTTCTACTCTCAAGTACTTTCTTTGGATACATTTATTGCTCCCCATAGCTATTACATTTGCATAAAGTAAACTGGGCATCAAAATCTGAGAAATTAATTTTTGAGAAGTAAAAGGACTCTTGGTTAAAAATAAATTATTTTCTCTTCTGGTATGAACCTGCATATTAACAGCTTCCATTGTTATTGTCATTCAGGCCTTATATACTATTCATTTCCAGCTACTTACAGACTTCATGATCTAAAAAATGCAAAACTACTCTTGTGATTCTGCATGTGTCTGATTGCCTTGAGAACTATGAGGCAGTCTTTAGAATGTAAGGCATAGACCACTGAAGGATTTATTTTGCATCTGGTATATTCAAAAGTTTTGGATGTCATTCTGAAATGTTGCAAAACATACTAGCTTCTTATGAGATTTTACTCTCAAACTTCACATTCCCAAAGAATGATATTACTCACAGTCCTCTGCCTGGGCATGTGGTATGCAAGATAGGAAATGAAGCAATTTCCCCTTGAGTATAACTTTAAATCACATTAGGGAAGAGGGAAATATTTATGTTTTACAAAACTAAATCAGAAGCTTGTATATATGCTTTAATAGAAAGCAAGTTAACTTGGCACTTGCTGGGATCAATTTTTACATGAATTTTCTCCGTCTTTCTATAAGTCTGGGCAAACAACTTGCAGACTTGTATGCACTAAAATTAACTTATAAAATTCATATTGTGCACTAGCTCATGAGCTTATAGAAGTCAGAATAATTTATTGTTTATTATCTCTAAAGAACCAAACAGGGTGCAATACAAACAACAGATGCCTAATAAATTTCGTTAAATGAATGCATTCAGGGCATTTAAAAATATCTTCTTGTTTGAGTCATCACATTAATGATTATTTTGAATATCTGTAATCAGATAGTGATCCTAAATTCAAATCATTACTCTTGAGTTTTGCCAGTTAATTTGTAACTAAGTAAAAATGGAAAGCAATTCTATCACCAGTTTCTTTAAATAAACTTTATATGGCATTATTGAATGCTGATTCTATAAGTCTTTTTATAATAATGCTTTACTGGTTGTATCATTTTCCTATTGAATACGTAAATATGTTTTTATCACATGTTTATGTAAGGCAATAACCATATTTAGAAAACAATTGTTGTAAAATAAATATTAATATACTGAAATTTAATTTTTAAAAAATCAGCTCAAAGGGTCTTGGTAATTTAAGTTTGAAACACCAGTACAGACAGTGTATCTAACTTGCAGGACTAATGCAATCTTTCCAGCTCTCCTTTAAATTTCACAGAAAATAAAACAGGGAAAGATGACAATTGAACACATGAAAGGAAACTAAGATTGATGTCCAGCCCAGAGTAAAAAGGGATTTATCTTTTCTGCAAGCCCATAGATTTAAACTGAGAACCAAAATCAATGTATATATACCTTTTGACTTTATGTTAGGGAGATTCTCCATTCATTCTTGTCTTCTGTACCTAAATGGTAGAGAAGAGAGAAGATGGTGTGAAACAGATATATTTGATGGGAAGGGAAGGATGGCCTTGCAAGAGTGATTTTTCCATGCTGGTATGTATAGATTAAGCAAATTAACAACGTCAGGTTTGGGCACAGAAAGGAAGAATTATAGAATTCTGGGTGAGAAAATTCTGGACACTATTGTTGATTTTGATGTTTTTCATTAACTTTCACTATGTACTAAGCAGAAAAGAGTTTGACTGTACACAAGGGTACAAGGAACAGAAAAATGTACACCACCCCACACAGAGATGAGTTGACAGAGTTTAATTTTAGGAAGATGTTTTCTTTAGAGGATGAAAAATGAGGGAGAAAATAAAGTTGGATTCATGGAAATATACTACAGTATGATAAAAAGGAAAACCTATATTAAAAATGAAAGAAAAAGTTTACCTTTTAAAAATGATTTATTGTAATATTTTAGAAATCCATTTGGTATTTTAATAAGATTCTAGAAAGTTCAAGGAAATAGTAGCAGAGACATAAAAAGAAGGAACATCTCTGCAATTAAAGAAAGAACACAGATTAAAATGACTGTTCTGAAAAGTGGAGAAACTAGCTGAAAAAAAAGGTTTTGTTTTCACAGTAGGATGCAGATAGAAGGACCCAAGAAAAAGATGAAAACAAGCAAATGAACAAACAAAAAAAAAACATTATGAAGGAAAGGAGCAAATATCAGCAGAAGGAATTAGGGATCTCCTCCCCAGCTCTTTGCTAAATACGATTCAGTCACTCAGTCTCCGGGACCAGATAGGCAATCCTGAGTCCATAATTAGATGAGTTCTCCCAGCCTATCATTTTATATCCCTGTGTCACATGACCACTCTGTTTCTTTCAGGTACAGTTTAGCTGAATGTGATACAAGGATTGCAAAAAGGTGATATCACTTTAAAGGACATTGATCAAAATCAAGGAGCAGTTATTCTTAATATTCCCCAACTCCTTGGCAATCTAATGTTCTGTAAACTGCCGAGTAGAATTAACCTTAAAATCAATTCAGTTCCTATGCAAGGAAATTACTTTAAAAAGTATAAAGAAGAGAGGGAGAATGAACTGTTGATGAGGCTCCTCCTAAGAATGATAAGTGTTCCTGAAGAAGAAATAACAATAAGAACAACAGAAATAAATAAATACATAAAGAGACTTCTCCTAAGCATACATAAGATTAAATGACAAAAGTCCAGTGGACTTATATTAGAGGCGAAATTAATGAAATTAAATTTGCTTTCAGAAATGAATGGGCATTGTTAAATTTTAAATTTAAGGATATGGACATAGAATAACTAAGTAAATTTAGGAAGAAACAGCAGATTACCTGTGAATAAATAAAAGACTGCCATCATTTGGTATTTCCAATGCAGTTCTAATTGCTAGTTCTTAATAGAGCAAGTTGTGAAAGACTTGTTCATGACTTAAGACTTAGTTCCAGTAGCTGGTCTTGTTAGCCAAGTTCACACTGACAAACACATAAAAAGATAGCATAAATTGCAAAAACTATAAAACAATATGACAGATATAAAGTAAAAAAGTATCAGTTATGACAATGAATATAAATGTTTAAGCTTCTGTATTACTCAGAGTTCTCTAGGGAAACACTGCTGACAGGAGATATCTGTAAATAGTGTGATATTTTATAAAAATTCTCTCATGTGACCATGGGGATGCACAAGTCCAAATTCTGCACGGCAGGCTGCAAACCAGGGGCTCTGATGAAGGTTCTCAATGAGTTCCCAGGAGATGAGGGCTGTCAGAAATAGAGATGGTAATTCTCTCTTCGAATGCTGAAATCACTCCCATTTTAAGGCTTTCAGCTGATTGGAAACGACATCACTCATTGCTGACAGCAGTTCCCATAGTTGATTGTAGATATAATCAGCTATCCATGTAATCAACTCACTGATGATTAAAGTCCATGAAATGACCTTGCATTACAATTAGCCCAGTGCTTGCTTGAAAAAACAACTGGGCATGATTATCTGGTCAAGTTGACACATTAGTCTATCACAGCTTTTCTGCTAGAAGACAAAGATCCTCAGATTATATTAAAATTTTCAATAGACAAATTTTTAATTTGTATCACTCTTAAAATGACCTCACATAACATAACAATATTTTTTACTTTTGCTTAGATACTATATGAATTAAAATCAAATAAATGAAAAGGATATTATTTAAATGAGGGTAAAAATTAAAACATATCTGAGAAGTGATAGTTACCAAGATTTCAAACTTTTTCATGCTATTAATAATTTGCTGAATTCTCCATTTAAAATGACAAGGAAATGCACACAATTATTATTATAGTAGTATTTCTCAAATTACTCTCATCCGATCTCATTACCAGAATGACCTCTATTAACCAAGAAAACTTCATTAGTCTCCTCTTACAGAAATCTTATATTTGACAGTCTTTAAAATCACTTCTTAACAGGAAACTTTGAGAACTAAATTTTTTTTTGAGTGATTTGTTTTTTGAACCCTGACTGATGTGATACATGTTTAAATACCATTAAGGAATGAACAGCTCACTATAAATTATCTAATGTTATCATTTAAAATAATTATTATCCAATATATCTTAGATTCATTCTTCTCTTCATTAATTTCTTCAAACATCTCTATTGAATAGTTCCATTTACAAGGTACTATTCTGCCTTCTAGAGCATAATGGAGAGTGATAAAACCATGATTCAATCTCTGCTCTCATGTACCTTATGTTCAAGTGGGGGAGATAAATTTAATAATCAGTAAACAAATATAGAGTGCATGCTCTTTGAAACCATATCAAAGAGGAACCTGTTCTAAATAGGGAGAGCTTTTTTGTATAAATAACAATTGAGTTGCAGCCTAAAGGATGGACGTATATTTTTATAAAAGAAGATCTAAGAAGAGATCATTCCAGAGAGATCATAGAGACCAGAACAAGTTGGAAGAAAGGAAGAAAAACTATGGTAATAGATTACAGGGAAGAGCAGATAAGTTCCAATATGAAACTCAAGAAGTAGACTGTGCAGTCCATAAAGACTTGAAAATCATGTAAAGAATTTTATACCATAAGCAATGGGATCTCTTCAAAGAGCGTGGCATGATTAGCACAAATAACCCAAAGGATGAATCTGGCTATAGTTTAAATAGTTTTTAGTGAGCTGGAGTTGAAAGAAGGAGATAATTAGAAGCCTTTTGTAATAAAAACAGCAGAGGTTGAAGGTCCTATTGACAAAACGAATGGAAGTAGGGATGAAGTGCTATAGATGTTTTTGAGAAACAGGATGGAAAATCAAAGATCTTAGTGAGGATTGTGTATTTATTACAAGTAAAACATCTTATAAGCTATCATCAGAAATATAAAGTAGAAAAAACATGTGGTTTTTGCACTTAAAAATGATATAATTTTTGGATCATTGGACAGTCACATAAAAAATTGAAATAGCTATACCAAAGACCTGCAAGATCATGGAAAATGGCTTCATAGCACTAGTCATTTGCTTCTTCAGATCCTGAGAAAAATGATTTTTGAAAGTTAAATCATTTCTACTTTTAAGTTGGGTGCAGGATGGAAGTATCCTTATGGGAAATACCTGCATTTAAGACTGAGAGAAAGAGGGGACACTTGAAGAACAATTTGAGGATATATGGTTAGGTTCTTAATCGTGGAATACATGCCAGAATTCACAGTAACAGGAATTTTGCAGGAAGAATGTGCATTAGCCTCTTTCAAAGTCATGGGCCCATTCCACTATAGTTTCTTAAAAGAAAAAATAGAATAACAAGTGTTTCTAGAGCTCATTTCTAAGAAGTTAGAAGTGGTGAGTGTCTCCTGTAATAATAAATAGTTCTATTTTCTTTCTTTTTCCCAAGTCTCTCTCTTCCTTAGTTCTGTAGCTATTAATCTATTTAGGACAAGAGGGACGAGTGAGCCCTGTAGGAGTTTTCATTATGTCATTTACTTCTTAATTATTTAGATCTTTATTCTAGACCCACAGCTTGTGAACTCAGAAGGTAAGTAATTGTGACATATATTATCAGATCATTTTTTTATAACTTCCATTGGCCTCATCTCAAAAATGGAAGGTAACAACAGAAGGGGAGATATTCTGGAGAAAAAAACCCTTTAATTAATATTTCACCATGTTAATTTACCATACCTTTATTTCTTTTCCTTCACAGTATGTATTCATGCATAATTTCAAGGGCTGTGTTTTCTGGAATTATTGATATAATAACTAGAATTATTAATAAAACTCACCAAAAGTCGAGCACATTTGAGCAATATTTTGAACCTGAGGGGAGGAACATTGAACCTGTTTGGCTAAATTCTAAAATGACATTATGTTAACTCTTTTTATCAAAAGACTGATTCTTTTGGCTGGAAGAAAATACCTCAAGGGGAAGAAGGAAATTGTGTACCTGTAAGTCCCAGAAGAAAATTGTGGAAACAGTTTGAGGGTTGATTACCATTTCTGAGCATGTCTCTGACTGAGGAGTAAGGTAACAAATAAATATAACAGCCTTGATCTCTTCACAGACTTCCTAGAGGTTTTCTGCTAAAGAAGTCACGACAGAACCTCTCAGTGTCCACAGGGCACTTAGGTGTGGAGTCCCCTAAACATGTTCAGTGATTTTAGCTCTAACTATATGAATGTATGCCTGTGTTAAACTTAAGAACCTGTGCTCTTTTATTTCTTTCAGTCCATTTAGCATTTTATGCCCTAGTTTATTCTGCTTTTATTTTTGAGCCCATTTAAATATATTTTGCATATTTATCTTTCCCTTTTAACCTTTTAGTTCTTTTGTTTTAACACTCACAGTTAAACCTTGTTCCTAGTTGATTTATGTTTTCTTAATCTTTTATAAGACACTTCTTTTATCTCAAGTTTACTTTGTTCTTACATTACTTAGTTAACTAGTTTCTTCTTATCATCTTTAGGCTTTGTTCTAATTATTCCCTTTATATGTTATCTATTTTTCATTTTAGTTTTTAAATTTTTTATCATTTTATCTTTCTCATTTTTATTTAGTTATCTCAATATAACAAACAGAGAGCATTAAAATGTGTGTGAACAAATGCAAGCAAGGAAGATTGTTCCTTATTTCCCTGTTCCATTTGCTTTTTTCTATCTCTTTCAGGTGATTTTTATCAATCTTTCCAACATTAAACCTCCTATTTCTAACTCTCATTTAGAAAGCCAGTATTGTTTGGTGGTAAGGTCACAGTCTATGGAATTAAAAAAAAAAAGAAAAAATCAACAGATTCAAATTCTGACTTTTCACATGTTAGGACTATGCTCTTGAGAATGTTATTGAGCTTCTAGCACATGAGCATTCTCTTCTACAGGAATAACAATAGCTTTCAAATGGCGTGAAGATTAATTCATGTAAAATGTATTTACTGATTCCTCCCTACTTCACTAATAAGAAGGACGAGAGTGTGAATAATACTTTATTGTGTTTATTGAAGGGTGACAAACACTTTTTCTAAATTATCCCCCAAATACCCAAATTGAGTCTCTATTAGGCAACTGACACTAATTTCCCCGTCTGTCATTTCTGGGTCAAATAGCTTATCTTCCCAGTTGTTTTCTTTCATTAGTCCTCGGAAGCATTTTCCTGACTCTTGTATTCTTTTTCTCACCTTACCAAGTGTAGCAGTTTGATGTAATTGATGAATTCCAAAAAGAAATGTTGGATTATGCTTATAATCTGATCTGTACTTGGGCATGATTGAGTTATGATTAGGGCTTTGCGTCCCCACCCCTTGGTCGGTGGGGACTCACTCACAGATAAAAGCATAGCGAAGAACATGGTTGAGGGCTTTTAATGTTGGAGTTTAGATTTTGGAGCTTGATGCTGAGCACTTAAATTGGAGCCCTGGGAAGTCAGCACGTAGAGGAAAGAGAAGCCAGCCCCAGAAAGGAAGGAACTTTAAAGCCAGAGTAAAGCAAGCCCCAGGAATGTAGGATCCCAGGAAGCCTGAACCCTCACAGACATCAGCAGCCATCTCGTTCTAAATAGACATTGGTGAAGAAAGGAACTTATGCTTTATGGTCTGGTATCTGTAAGCTCCTACCCCAAATAAATACCCTTTACAAAAACCAACTATTTCTGGTATTTTGCCTCAGCATCTCTTTTGGCTGACTAATACACCAAGGGAGAAAAACGTCCTTTATACTATACAAAATAGCCTAAAATACCCAAAATGTTACTTTCAGTCTGTTTTCTTTGTTCTTGTGACATTTGCCAAATAAATTGCCCAGTGATTTCCAACTGATGTTAATCAAAAGCTATATTGCCAGGACAGATTTTAGCAAACAATATCCTGCATTATCAGATGATTTTTCTATTTGATTTCAAATCATTATTTTCTCTAAATTCCTTTTTTTGTTGCCAACTTCAATTTTGCAGATGCATCTTATATATCTGTATGAACAGATAGACTTACTACATGTTTACTCTTGTTCTTTGCATGTTTGAGCCCTATTTCTTATTGGTATATCATTGTTCCTCACATGCATTACCAATTCCCAGCTTCCCGTATGATCTCCTGTTATTTCTTGTTGAGTAACAGTAAGTCTCAGCAGTCTTGTAATGGGATATCTATTCATCCAACCCAAACTCCATAACTGCTCTTGAGGCACCTTCAAAGTGTCCTACCTCAGTGATTTTAGTACTGGCATAAAGGGAGGCTCTTGCTCTTCCTTCTTTAGTTGGTTAAACTGTGGTCTTGGGACCTCACAGGATTGCCTAGTGCATTAAAGCTGTAAAGACTTTTTCATAACTTTTTATTTTTTTCAATTTTTACTTATAGCCTCTTCTCTCCTACTTCCAAGAAAATGCCCATGACAGGCAAAAAACAACAAAGGCTTCACTTAGAATCATATTATGTATTCCTTTCAAAGGTTAAGGATCATTTCCTGGTCAAGCCTATCTGACTACATTTGTTTTGCCTTAGGTTGAGTTTTCTTCTAGATTATTCTTAAGGATTAACCCACTAGTTGGCAGGACATTTCCAAGCCTGTTTCAATCTCTGTGTTGAATACAGTTTAAATTCAAACTGGGAGTCCTTGCCGTATAACATTTTTCCTTTAGTTGTTGATATCTCGTGAGTCTTGCCAAGGCTTCCATTAGCTTCTGTGACACCTTTGTATGAAGTGCAAAAAAAGGCACAGGTACAAGCTGGTGCTCTTCTTATAGGCAGACTCATCCCTGTGACAGGAAAATATCTGTTGAAAAAAATGGGTGAATCTAAATGGGCTATAAATAAATTGGGTAAAGTGAATTTACCCAAAAGTAAATTTATAAGTAAAATAGGTTATATATAAATTCTACCCTGCCCCAATCCAGCCTATCCACAGGCAAATTGCTGGGCAAAGTCCCATGAAGAATTTGTTGGTCAGATGTATTCTAATTGACATGAAGTCATACAAGGGAGAGAGGTTTTTTTTTTTTAAATACTAAATTGTGTAAAGTAAATAACTATATCTTCTATTTGTAAGCTCCCAGTGCCTAAAATTTCTCTCCTGGATAGTTGTGGAATGAAATATTGCAATTCTACATTCTAAGTACCTGATTTGTAACTTCAGAAACTGATATCCTGAACTTACCTTTTTGATTTCATCTATATTCTAGTCTGGGCAATATAATTATTAGGATAATATTTTCTTTTGACATTGATTTCCCAAGGAAATGATGCTTACTTAGGGTTCACTGGCTCGCTGATGCCTACTATGTACCAAGATCTATACGCATTCCTAGAAGAGAAATATGATTGATGTAAATAACTGATTAATAATTATTTTTAGATTATTTAGTCAAAACATGAACTTATTTCAACGTATATTGATTCTCTCTAGTAAAGTAGAGGTCATGTCTTAATGTTTATGGAGAACAGATGTAAACATATTGTCTGAGTTATTCCCTGAAAAAAACACTAAGTTGTATCCTTAAAATTAATAGAAATGATTTCCCACTGGTTTCAATAAAGTCTGTTTTCACAAAATTCAACAGATAATTTGGTTGCACAGCCCACATGAGTTTTAATTGGCTTATATTCTAAATTGTACTGTTTTACTTTATTCAGCTGAAGTTTTATTTAGCTTTGTCAAGTAATTATTGATAATAATTTAGATATTTTACACAATCCATTTCTGTAATTGTAAAATAGAGCTTGGTTTTATTCATACAAATCTATTTTGTTTTTCCCAAGATGTCGAAATATGAGAAAAATCATGTTTGGATGATAAATAACCTTCTCCCTAAATAAGGCATATTCTCCTGTGAATCATGGTCAGGTTTCTTATATAAAGTAGAATTCAAGATTACAGATGTCATGGTCAAAGTCAGCTCTTACCTCCTAGTCTGTAGTCTCAGATATCGATAAAATTCCAATTGCCAAATGACATATACTTTCCACTAACTGGCTTCCAAAGTGTTTGTCATCCTTTGTTAGATTTTTTTAAAATTTGTTTTAATATATTGGCCTCTTTCTCCTTTGATTTTTCAATATTCAAAACAATTATTTCTGCATCAGTAGCATTCTTTGCCATGTCAACCATCGTGTCATTTATAGTCGACAGTATATGACAACTTTTCAAAGATACATCCTAGAATGTATTTGATAACTTAAAGTTTACAAATTATTTTGTCTTTTGGCAAAGACTGTTCTGTAAATATAGTAGGAGAGAATTGCTTTTCCTTTTTATAATGACATTCAAAATATAAAGAGTAGTAAAACTAGTTTTAATGTAATGACATGCATCTTGTAATGTCACCATGATGAATTCACTTTCTTGAGCTATTTTCTAAGTATATTCCTTATATTTAATATGTTTCCTTTGGTTGATTAAATTAATAAAATTATAATGGGGTACAAAATTAGCAAGAGCATTTCCAGACACATTTCTTCATAATGAGGTCCAACACTTTAATTTCCTAATGTTTGGATGACTTTGAGCCTTTTGTATTTGGATCTTTTACTGCAAGTAAAACCAAGATGGACTCAATCAAAATATTTCTTGGTTCCTTCTACACTTTGTAGACAGAAGGTAAATAATATTTGAAAAAATAACCTCTCTTACAATGCTTTAACAATGGAACTTTCCATTAATGACTAATATTATGTTTTACTATGTGAGATTACAATTGACCAAAATGTATGATTAATTTAGTCCACTTTCAATTTGGTAAGTCTGACAAAATTTTTAATCATTTACAGTATAGTCCATAACTTGTAATTAATTCTTCAATATTAAGAAATTTTGGATCACAGGTTCAACAATGGCAGGGGAGGAATACTGGTGTGGGATGTTATTGACAGAGGACACATGGTTGGCAGGGAGTTCTCCAGGGCATATATCCAGGGTACATAAAAATGTTTGGATATTTTCATAGTGGTTACAATTAAAAACAACAACTAAGGGAGTGCTGAGTTCCTAGCCAGGGGAACTCTATCACATTCCCTAAAGGAACAGCAACAATCCCCCAAGTGCAATGGCAAAGACCACAAAAGAAAGAAGTTCCAACAATGAGCCCTTGATACTAATGACTATGCTTGTGAGCCTGTGCAACTGAAATAAGAACAAGGCCTAGAGCAGCAGGGTGCCTAAGAGTTACCTCCTGGGAGCCTCTGTGTTGCTCAAATGTGGCCAGTCTCGAAGCCAAACTCAGCAGGTAAATACGTTGCCTTCCCCCCAGAGTGGGACATGACTCCCGGGGATGAGCCTCCCTGTCACCAAGGGATTACTATCAAGTACCAGCTGATGATGTAGCTAGAAAATGACCTTGAATAAAAGGGTCAATTCAGACCTGCAGAATATCTCAGTCTACATATAATACCAGGAGTTAAAAATGCTTTTTGACCTGAATAAAAAGGGGAAATGGAAAGGACAAATGAGTTTATATGGCTATGAGTCTCCAAAAAGCCAGGAGGTTATCAGTGGGGTTGCCCTTATGCACACCTCAGCAGAGTCCCTGAGACAGATAAAGTAGATACAACCTCAGGTACTGGTTCTTCTGAGGGCTACAGAGACCCATAAGTTCTATGGTCATGGCAGATGGAGTTCAGTGCCATGTCAGACGGCCCTACTTTGGAGTTTATGTTTCTGTGTGATGGAGCTGGACTCAAATGTGATATTGGTTCACAAGCCTCTCCTGTTACTTTTATCAGATCTGTAGTTGGCTCTGGGGTTTAGTGTATACCTGGGGGACCTGAATCTCTGGACTGACCATGTGAGAGCCAGGCCCTGAACCCCAACAGACTTGCAACTCCGACACTCTGGTTTGTTGGACTTACCCCACTCAGCTAACATGGAGGTGAAGAAGGTCAACCACCAGGGAGCCAAGAGTGCCTACAACTGAAAGCAGGAAAATTGCATCCAGCATCCACGTGGAATGTAAGCCCCCTCTTGACATAGATGTGGAGTGGACACAACCATTCCAAGGTCTGAAGGATGGAGGAATAGAGTATGGATTAGAGTGGACTTACTGATATTCTATTCATGAACTATTGTGATTAGTAATTGATGAAAATGTGGCATTGGTGTGGAAAAAGTGGCCATGGTGGCTGCTGGGGGTAGGAAGTGGGAGGAAAAGATGTGATGTGGGGGCATTTTCAGGACTTGGAGTTGTCCTGGGTGGTGCTACGGGGACAGTTATCAGATATTGTATGTCCTCCCATGGCCCACTGGGTGGACTGTGGGAGAGTGTGGTCTATGGTGTGGACCATTGACCATGAGGTGCAGTGGTGCTCAGAGATGTATTCACCAAGTGCAATTAATGTCTCATGATGATGCAGGAGGTTGTTGTTATAGGGGGAGGACTGCAGTGAGGGTGGTGAGGGATATATGGGGACCTCATATTTTTTTCATGTATCATTAAAAAAAATGAATAAAGAAAAAAAAAGTCTTCAGCATTACCAATATTTGAAAATGAAACTCGATAATGAAGTAATATTTTTAATCTTCACACTTTAAATTCCACATAAGTTTTAAAATGTGAAAGGCATCATTCTGGAAAGGCATAATACTCATTAAGCTTTATTGTCTCACAAACAATTTGTTTTTCATATATGCATTGAGGAAGAAGACTCATGGTTATTGTATTGGAAACTATTAATTTACAGATAATACCATCTCATTGCCTTTATTTAGGCAGATGCCAACCATAGTTTTATTCAAAAAACTATTTCAATTTCAATTACTAAACCTTTCAGATACAATTCTTTCAGAAAACATGAGACACATAATTGAGGCAGCTGATTATTGACCCCTTTGAAATAAAACTTTACTTATTGCCTTTTTTATGTAAAATAAAGATATCCATTTTGCTTTTTGATGAAGTCTCCATTTCCTTCTTCCCTTTGTATTTTTTAGGCATTTGGAAAGCTCATATAAGATGACTCACACTTTTGCTATTAAAACATTGTACTTATGTGTCATTTTGAGGATTGTTTAATTTCTTCTGCCATCTTGATTTCCTGACACTTCTCATCAGATTCCATTCTCCTTTGGTCCTGAGTCTTTCTTCTCTTTCCCCCCCCTTTTTTTTTTTTTTCACCTATTTTACTCTACCTATCCCTTTTGGCATTAGAAGAACATACTTGTTGTTGTTATGAGACCTGTTTGAATCAAAGAAACCAATTTGACTTTGAGTAAATAGAAATGATAGTTTTAATCTAGTAAGCGATTTTTAAATTCATTCAAAACATATTTATACTTGGACTGGAACAGCAACACTAGATTATCATTGGGAATGCAGACATTTCTTTTCTTTCTACTTTGCCATTTTGAGCAATTTCTTTGCCCTCATGCTCAATGATTCCTGATCACAGATTGGTATCAAATCAAGATTTTAGATCAGATGAAGCAATAATTGAAGGACAAAATTTATGCCAGCCAAGTCTACTCTTTTTTAGAGCTTTATGGGTAAATTGTTTAAACCTAATTGGTCTAACTTTCTTCAACTCATCACTCCTAACTTCAATAGAAGAGGAATATAATTGTTTTAAATGAGCACATTTCCACTTGAAATAGAATCAGGTTTCAATCATGGAGGAAGGAAAATATGGATATTGCCCAGGCCACAGTGGGATATGTTTAGTAATTTGGATCTTTCAAATTTGTAACTTTGCCTGAAGTGTTTTAAGTATATCCAAAAAATGAATGTTTTTGCTTGGTCTTTATCCCAAGATTAAATAAACTTATCATTTGCATAAAAATTCTGCAAATATTTTCACCTTAGGATAATAGAAAATACTAATACTAAAAAAGAATAGTTTACAAGTTGTAGTTTTATGCAGTGAAATGACTCTTTAAAAGGTAACTAATATATGTTGGTCACAATATAATCTGCAACTATATTTCATAGCAAACAGGTGTTCCTTAAAATTTAGTCCATCTCCATGGGCTAAAAGGCATTTTAATTTAATAAAATAATAAAATTCACATATGTCTAATGTTAAAGACAAAAATCACACACAAAAAAGGTCACAAATAGTAATAAAGAATAATGTTCTAAGTTTAAATTAGTGATGTTTTAAGAATGCAATAATTGATCTTTTTTTTAAATATGTGGGCAACTGAAATCAAAATTCCCAATGTTTTGGATGCACTTTATGCCAATAAAAGAGTTTATACAGGCCAACCCTAAAACTAGTATAACAAATATTTATTAAAATAACCATAAAAACAAAATCCATAAATATTTGCTTAGGAAGTAGGAACATAGAATCCAAACTACAAAATTATAATCTTTGATATTAAGCAAAAGATATTTTAAACATCCCCTATGTTTTTGAACATCTTTTCAAGGAACTTCTGTTTTGATATTGTTAGATTCAGAGGGAAGCTGAGGAAAGGAGGCATCTTAGAAATCAGACCAGGAGCCACGGTCCACTTGAGAAAGGCTTTTCTTTTTTTCTATTATGTTTTTTTTTAAAGGTACATAAATCACACAAAATGTTATATTAAAAAATACAAAAAATTCCCATATACACCATTCCCCACATACCCCACTCCTCCTACAACAGCAACTTCCTTCATTAGTATGGTACATTCATTTCATTTGATGAATACATTTTGGAGCACTGCTACTCACCATGGATTATAGTTTACATTGTAGTTTACACTCTCCCACAGTCCATTCAGTGGGTTATAGCAGGATATATAATGTCTTGTATCTGTCCCTGTAATATCATTCTGAACAACTCCAAGTCCCCAAAATGCTCCATATCATACCTCTTTTTCCTTCTCCCTGCCTTCAGCAACTCCCGTGACCACTGTCTCCATATCAATGATATAATTTCTTCCTTTGCTAGAGTCACAATAATTCTATAGCAGAGTACCAGTGAGTCCACTCTAATCCATATTTTATTCCTCCATCCTGAATCCTGGGATCGTGATGCTCACTCCACACTTATATTGAGAGGGGGCTTAGATCCCACATGGTTGATGGATGAGATTCTCTTGCTTGCAGTTATAGACTCTCTTGGTCCTTGGTGTGGTGGTTGACCATTCTCACCTCCTTGTTAGCTGACCTGGGTAAGTCCAACAAACTGGAGAGTAGGTGTTGCAATGCTGCTGAGATTCAGGGTGCAGGTGGTACATGGACTGTGCAGAGATTCAAGTTTCCTGGGCATACACCAACCCCAGCACCAACCACAAGGTCAGTAAAAGTGACAGAAGAGGCATGTGTAAAGAAGTTATATCTGAGTCTAACTCCATCAAACTCATGCCAAAGTAGGGCCCACTGGCAAGGCCTGAACTCCAGAGCTATCTGCCGTGACTGTAAGATCTGGGTGTTTCTATAGCCCTCAGGAGCATCACTACCTGGGGTTGTATATACTTTGGCTGCCTGTGAATTTCTGTGGAGATGTGCATAAGCCATTGTACATACAGGGCAACACCTATTGCAGTGATGAAAGGCAAAACATCAAAAAAATTTTTGTGATATTATTCCTTTTTTTAGTACCCCAATTTATTTATTTTAGTTTTTCTAAATTATTCTGTTTTATTTATAATCTTTAAACCTATCGTTACTATTTCATTTTCCTATTAATTGAATTTGGCAATATTTTAGGCTTCATTTTTGAAGAAGTTTTGGATCACAGAGGGTTTCAAGTATGGCAGGGGAGGAGCATTGATGTGGGGTGTCGTTGATGGGGGATGCATGGGTGGGAGGGAGTTTTTCAGGGCATGCATATAGGGTATATAGATATGTGTCGATATTCTTTGGGTATTGACATATTGGGTAGAGTTTCACGTAACAACTGAGGGAGTGCTGTGTTCCCATCCTGGGAATATCTGTCACATTACCCAATGTAACAGCAATAATCTCTCAAGTGCAAGGGCAAAGACCAGTGAAGAAGGATAGCCCAATGAATGGAACCTTGATATTGATAACTTTTCTTATGAGCCTGTGTGCTTAAAATTTCAACTAGGCCTAGACCTGTAGGGTGCCAAAGAGTTATCTCTTAAGAACCTCCGTGTTGCTCAAATGTGGCCACTCTCTAAGACAAACTCAGCAAATAAATGCATCACCTTCTTCCCTCCAGCATGGGACATGACTCCCAGGGATGAGTCTCCCTGGCACCGAGGGATAACAACCAAGCACCACCAGCTGGTGATGCAACTAGAAAAAAGATTTTGAATTAAAGGGGGAAATGGTAAAGACAAATGAGTTTATATGGCTAAGAGACTTCAAAATGAGTTGGGAGGTCATCAGAGGAGTTGTGCTTATGCATGTCTCAAGCAAGGCTTTTAATGAAAGAGCTTAGCAGGTGGCCTGTGTCTGAATGGACAGCTCCAGCCAAGGAGGAAGAGAAGAGGGTATTTATAACTCATTCTAAAAAGGGGGGAGGTAAAAAGGGGAGGTAGGGTGGGAGCTCTGGGCATAACAGATATTATATGTTTTTATTAAAAATGTTTTAACTTGGAATTGTGAGTATATTCTCTTGGTTAAAAAAGACATTTCTTTTCACATAAACAACACATATATATTTCCCAATATTCTTTCTGTTTCAAAACTTTCCTTCTGTCATATTTTATATGACCAAGAAAACATAGAGGATAAAGTCCTTTTTGGTGCCTGAATTAATATACTCCAAAATTTCAGCAGTTTGAATTATTTTTTGCCAGAAGTTCCTTCTTGTGGTGGTTCTGAATTGAAGTATCTTGCATTTTATGTCTACAGTATCATCCAGTGTCTTAGAGTATTATGAATTCAGTCAATAAAATGGAAAAAAAAAAGTGAGACGATGAAGGAACCTCTGAAGCTTCTTAAGAAAAGCTAATCAAGGAGTAATCTATATCATTTCCAGTCACATATTATACACTGAAAAAGTATGGGAGGATACATTTTAAGGCAGTTATGTATCAACAGTGATTCTGGACAAGAAGCACTTCTTTTAATGGGTATCAAATAAATGTGATGTGTCCTGAGGTGGTGACTATGATGCTGACCAGAAGCAGCAAGTTATTATTGGAATCAAAGTACTTGACTCCTCAACTGTTAAGGCTCTACTCATTTTGTTAAAGTTCATTTTTAAGTAAATTAACAAATGAGAGGGCTAGGAAATATCAATTGCATCACTGTCGTGTACTAGAAAGAGTGCCTTTCCATTGTGTAAGACCTTAAAGAAAGTGCATTTGTTGTGATTTTATATGAGAATATCAAATCTAGGTCATGTTGCAGTCACGTTACAGTTGTAAAACTATTTTTAATGTTTGCAAAACTGCTTGAATAAAGTGGTATTTTCAGTACTGCATATGTCTTTATAATATTTTTGGAGGTTTTCCTTCTTTTTTAAAAACGACTTTTTTTTTTTTTTAAGAGCAGTTTTTAGGCTTACAGAAAACTTGGGCAGAATGTGCAGAGAGTTCCCATCTACCTATTGATATTATCTATTTCTCCCTTTTAAGTTTTGGTCAATTTTTACTTTCAAGAAATTGGTTCATTTCATCTAATTATCAAATTTGTGTGCTTAAATTTGTTCATAATCTTTATCATCCTTTCAATGTCCATGGAATCAGTTGTGAAGTCTGTTCATTCATTTTTTTATTTAAGTAATTTTTGTTTTCTCTTTTTTCTTAGTTAGCCTGGCTAGATGTTGTCAATTTCTAATCAGCTTTTTTGTGTCATTGATTTTTCTCTATTAATTTCCTGTTTTCAATATCATTAATTTCTTCCCTAATTTTCATTATATTTTTCTTTTGCTTACTTTGGAGTTAATTTGATTATACTTTTTTTTTTATGGTGGAAGGTTAAATTATTGATTTTAAATCTTCTTTTCTAATATATGCACTTAAAGGTATAAATTTCCCATTTGGTACTGCTTTTGCTACATCTTAAATTTTCATAAGTTGTATTTTCACCTTCATTTTGTTCAAATTATTTTTAAATTTCACTTGGCTTTTTCTTTGACTTACGTATTATTAATATTTAGAAATGTTTTTTTGAATTTTCAAATATTTGAGTTTTTTTCTCTGTTTTTCTGTCACTGATTCTAGTTTAAGTCCTTTGTAGTCTATAAGCCTACTTGGTATGATTTGCATTATTTTAATTTGTTAAATATGCCTTATCTTCTTTTTAAAGTACTTTCATGAAATTTGTTTTTAGTTTAAATTATAACAGAATGCTTGTGATAAATCATTATGCCTTCATCTTCCTTCATCTTTTTTCTCATGTTGTTCTTAGACATTGTTTTACTTACTTATTATTGACCTTTCAGAGCAGTACTTTGTATAACAGCGCTGAAAACTTCTTAGGACTCTAAAAGCATTGTGTGATCACAAAACTGAGAAAGCAGTTGGTTCCCAATTTTATGTTTTTGGACCAAGGGAAATCAGACAGGCAGCATCTAGGGTTGAAAGTATAGAGAACCAAATGATATATTTCGGTAAAGTATCCAATCAAGTGAGTCAAGCCAAAGGGAGAAGACCATGTATAAGGTATTGATTTGGGAAAGAAACAAGGTATATTCCATAAAATAATTCAACATATAGTTAGATGTCACATTATAATTAATTTGTGGTCTCTCTTGTGAGAGATACAACAAAATTGTGAGGAATAAGCAAGTTTGGAAAATTATTGCATTATACGTAAAAATGCTTCCAAAGAATTGTGACAATCAGTATTTGATTTAAAAGCAAAACTTACCAATGGATATTTCCTAGTAACTGCTAAAGAACCCACAATATTGTTCTAAAATAACTTCATCAAGATGAAACTGCAGGTCATTCCTCTGATAATTTACATTATTTTTACTTCAGCTTATATGCAAGTAGGAATCTATCAAGTAATCCAGAAACATTTTAGAAATAAGGTATCTCCAAACATTAGGTTGATGAAAAATTTTAAATTCTGACAAAAGCAATCATTGTAAAAATATAATTTTAAGTTAGATATTATTTCACTATTGATAAATAAAGAACATATCCAGAGAAGGAAAGTGTCTAAATTTTTCTGCCAAATGGAATAAATATTATGACTGAGAAACAATGGTTACAATAAATGATGTTTTTAGTAAATTGGAGAAGTTTGATTGTAACTATTACATTATTTTCAGGCTTTAGTTTTTACCGTCATAAAAGATCCTACAAAAAATTATTCTTGCTTTACCAGTTTCATTATTTTTTAACAAATCAATTTTATTGATACATATTAATAAAGTCTACATCTATCCAAAGTGTACAATAATGGTTTTCAATATATTAACATAGTTGTGCATTCAATATTTCAATGATTTTTAGATAATTTTCATTATTCCAATAATAATAAATAATAAAAACCAACCAACAAACAAACAAAACCCATCACCTCCCAAAACTCTATGCTTCCCCTGCCATACATAGTTGATGCTCTGTTTCCTTTTCTCTAGTATATTTGTGTTTATATTTTGTAAAAATATTCTTATATATGCAACTTCACCCAAATTCATATTTTACATGAGGTTTCACTATGTTATACAGTTTCATGTTACATTTTTTAGCTTTCCTTCTACTAATATACATGTCTTTTCAATTTTCAACCATTGTCATACCCATATAATAGTTCTGCTATTTTCAAACACTATGATGTGCTTTCACCATTTCTATTCATTTCCAAAGATTTACAAGCAACCTTTTTATCAATTCTGCACCGATTAATGCTCAGGTTTCTATTCTCTAGCCTCATTCTATTTTCTGATGACCTATATTCTAATTATTAATGCCATGAGAATACATAATATATTTAGTTCTTATTAGTGCTATTGTACACTATTTGTCCTTGTGTGTCTGGCCTTCTTCACTCAACATAACGTCCTCCAGATTCATCCATGTTGTCATATGCTTCATAACTTCATTTCTTCTTAAAACTACACAATATTCCATTGTATGCAAATATCACAATTAGTTTATCTATTTATCATTTAATGGACATATGGGATGCTTACAACTTTTGACAATTTTGAATAACACCACTATGAACATCAGTAGGCAGATGTCTGTCTTTTCATGTCTCTGTACTCAGTTCTTCTGGTTATATACTTCGTAATGATATTGCCAGGTCACATGGCAAGTCTATCCTCAATTTCCTTAGGTACTGCCAAACAGTCCTCCACAGTGGCTTTACAATTCTATATCCCCACCAACGGTGTATGAGCACTCCTATCTCTCCATATCCTCTCCAAAATTTACAGTTTTCCACATTTTTAATAGCAGTCACTCAAATAGGTGTGAAATAATATCTTGGGTAGTTTTGATTTGCATTTCCTTAACCACTAGTGATATTGCACATTTTTTCATGCGTTTCTTCACTATTTGATTTCTTCTTTGGACAATTGTCTTTTCAAGTTTCTTGCACATTTTTTTAATGGGGGTCGTTTGTCTTTTTATTGTTGAATTGTATGATTTCTTAACATACTGTTGATATTAAATCATTATGGTTTGAGTCAGTTGTCTTTTCACACTTTTAACAAAACCCTTTGAGATGCAAAAGTGTTGAATTTTGAGGAGCTCCCATTTATTTATTTTTTTGTTGTTGTTCTTCCTTTGGGTGTAAAGTTGAAGAAACTACCACCTGAATAAGTTTTCCTACATTTTCTTCTAGGAGTTTTATGGTTGTAGTTTTTATATTTAGGTCCTTGATCCATTTTGAGTTAATTTTTATAGAAGGTGTGAGATGGGGGTTTCTTTCTTTCTTTTAAATGTGGCTATCCAGTTCTCCTTGTACCATTTGTTGAATAGACTATTCTGGAACATATGGGAGAGCTTGATAAACTTATCAAAAATCACTTGACTGTAGATTTGAGGGTCTATTTTTGAGTTCTCAATTCAGTTCCATTGGCCAGTCTGTCTGTCTTTATGCCAGTACCATGCTGCTTTTACCACTGTAGCTAAATAATATGCTTTAAATTCAAGAAGTGAGAGCCCTCTTACTTTATTCTTCTTCTTCAAGACATTTTTGGCTATTTGGGGTGTCTTATCCTTCTAAATACATTTGATATTTGACTTTTCTATTTCTGCAAAAAAGGCTGTTGGGATGCTTAATTGGGAAAGCATTGAATCTGTAAATCAGTTTGGGCAGAATTAACATTTTTATGAATTTAATCTTCTAATCAGAATGTCCTTCCATTTATTTAAGTCTTCATTGGTTTCTTTTAGCATGTTTTGTAGTATTCTGAATACAGGTCCTTTATGTCTTTAAGTTTATTCCTAAATATTTGGCTATTTTAGTCACTATTATGAGTGGAATTTTTTTCTTATTTCTCCTCAAATTGCACATCAGTAGTTGCGGCGGCTTGCTCGGTCGGTAGAGGTGGGGTCTGGCTGCGGACGAGGGGTCGGTCCAGCTCTGGACGAGGGGTCGGTCCCGCTTGGGACGAGGGGTCGGTCCCACCTGGGACGAGGGGTCGGTCCGGCAGCAGACGAGGGATCGGTCTCACAAGGGGTTGCGCGGTTCGGCTGACGGGGTCGCCCGGCGAAGCCGGCGACGAAGGGGTCGCCCGGAGAAGCCGGCGACGAACTGGGGACAAGGGAGGCCAGGCCCTTGTCGGGGGCTCTCAGGACTGGAGGGCGCACGGCAGAAGAACCACCGCGGAGACAAGGTAAACACGCAAGTCCACTTTACTGAGGGAGAGGCAACAGTTTTATAGGGGCTGGGGAAGGCTGATTGGTCGAAGCCACGCCCTGTTCTGATTGGTTGCCGGCGAAAGGTCAGTGGGCGGTACTGGACGGGGGAGGGGTGGTGGTTAGGGATTGGCTGTCGCTGTTGCTGGGGGAAGGGGCAGGGTTTAGGGATTGGTGGCTGCTGTTGCTGGGGTGGAGGGCAGACTTGAGTTTCCCGCCCACGCCTGGCTGTTGCTGCTGTCGGGGGAAGGGAAAAGGGCGGGCTGGATTTTTCCGCCCACACCTGGCTGTTGCTGCTGTCGGGGGAGGGGAAAAGGGCAGACTGGATTTTTCGTCTACGCCTGGCTGTTGCTGCTGTCGGGGGAGGGGAAAGGGGCAGACTGGAATCTTCCGCCCTGGGCCTGCGCAGGGAGAAAGAAGAAGAAGGGTGCTGCCCCACAAGGCATTGTGTGGCGCTATCCGGGAGGAGGGGCGGCCGCGGAAGCATGGCTGCCGAGAAGGGGAGACCCGAGGGCACTCTGCGCCCATGCCGAGCTTCCTTCAGGGGTGGCGGTGAGTCCGACCAGCCACCCTATTATGGGGGCAGCGGCTTGGCCTGCCGCGGCTGCTCCCCCGCCAGGCCAGCAAACCACACTTCAGCCTGAAGGGTGACCGCAAGTAGTGTATAGTAACACTGTTGATTTTTGCATATTAATCTTGTATCCTGTCACTTTGCTAACTTGTCTATTAGTTCTAGTAGCTTCCTTGTGGGTTTTCCTGAATTTTCTAGTGATAGGATCACGTCATCAGTGAATGGTGAGCATTCTACTTCTTTCTTATTTGGGTGCCTTTTATTTCTTTATCTAGCCTAATTGGGTCACTCAAGCTATTAACATTCAATGTTTTTACTCTAAAGGGGTTAGTTACTTCATTTTGTTCTTTGGTTTTCTGTTGTTATATCTTACTATTATCTTTTTTTTAACCCTTTCAATTTACCCTTAATAATCTACATTTATAAACTCTTCTTCAAGTCTCTTTCCCTTGTTTTTGTTTTCTTTCAGGCTGCAGCACTCCCTTTAGTATTTCTTGTGTTTCTGGACTTTGGGTAACAAATTCTATCAGTTTTTCTTTGTCTGTTAAGACTTGAAACTCACCCTCATTTTTGAAGTATTGTTTTGCCAGATATAGAATTCTTGGCTGGCACCTTTTCTCTTAGTATCTTAACTACATAATATCCCTTTCTTCTTGTTTCCACACTTCTGATGAGAGATTAGCACTTAATCTTACCAAGGTTCCTTTGTGAGTGATGCTTTGCTTTTCTATTGTTTTCAGCTAGTTCTTTTTATTTTTGAAATTTTACATTCTGAAAAGTAAGTTCTCAGGGTAGGTCTATTTGGATTTATTCTGTTTGGGGTGTGTTGTCCTTCTTGGATATTGGTATTTACGTCTTTCATAAGGGTTGGGAACTTTTTGGTCAATATTTCCTCAAACATTCTTTCTGCCCCTTTTCCAGTCTCTTCTCTTACTGGGACACTGGTAATGTGTTTGCGCATTTCATATTGAGGTTCAGTTCATTGACCAACAGTAGCATTTTTTCCATTCTCTTCTCTTTCTTTTCCAGCTCAGATAATTTGTCTTCAAAATCACTAATTCTGTCTTTGTGCAATTCAAATCTGCTTTTATGTCTCTTTTGTATTTTTAATCTCATCTACCATGTCTTTTATTCCCTAAGGTCTGTTGCTTTTTATTTGCAGACTTTCTAACTGTTCCTTATGCTCACTCATTGTCTATTTTTTTTTTTTTTTTTGGTCTGTTTAGGCCTATTTTCTTTCAATTCTTTTAATCAATTTAGGAGTGTTGTGTGATTATCATTGATTAGTTCTCTTAAATCCTGTATTCAGGACATTTTGTTTGTTTCTTTGGGTGGTCCATCTTTTCCTTTTTCCTAGTATGGGTTGTAATTTTTTGCTGATGTTTAGTCATCTAAATATGGTGTGAATTCATTCTGATGGCAAATTTCTCTCTCTTCATGATTTTTTTCCCCACAGCTCTTCTTTGTTATTTGGTTTAACTTATTCTAAGCATTTAAAATTGCCCAACTTATGTTATCAAAATCTGGCCACTAACAGCCCACAGATGTTCTATCAGATGTTCAGGTTAAGAAAGACTAAAACAGTTTTTCTCCATGCTATACCAGACAGGCTAATAGGTGGCACTCATTGATACATCTTTCCATGGAGATGTTTCTTTCAATTGTTGCTTTATTGTGCTTTGGACTGGTCAGAGCTGAGATTCAAAGCAGGCTCTACTGACTGAATTAACTGAAGAGACTCCCCCAACTCTCTCTCCCTTTTCCCATTTAACAGCTAACAGGGAAGAAGATGTCTGTTCCCACCCCCACCCCCACCCCCAGGAGGCTGCAGTGAGCCAGGGGTTTTATCCCAGCTAAGTATCTTGGGGATGGGTGTTGGGATCCCTTCCCAGTCAATGCAGGAGTTGGGTAACTCATGTTTTTGTTTGTTTGTTTGTTTTGGGTTCTTTGTCTCTCTGTCATTCATACTCCTGGGAGTTATGTAGCACTGTACAGGTCCCTTGGACAACTTTTGGTCCTTTCTCCATTGTTTACATAAATGAACTGAGCCCTGCATGCCTACTCTGACACCATCTTCCAGGAATTCCCTCAATGATTAAAATTTTAACTGTTAAAAAATGAAATAGAATGAAAAAGAAATATAAAATAGGACCAAAGAAAAGTGGATCTCATTTATGTCCCTGAGTAAAGTTAATATAGGATATTTTAGTTTAGGCATGAATTTTGCCTCAACTGAGCGTCAAAGTCTTTATGGAATAGAAATCTCTTCTTTCTTTTCACCTGTATGAACTGAAGAAACATTTTCTTCATTCAGAAATTGGAGTAGCCTTCTCCCAACACTAAATTTTAAAATACATGGTGATATGTATTACTTGGTTATATGTATTACTGTTCTGTATTATGCAGTATCACCAAACAACATTTGTACAGGAAAAAGAGAAAATATAACAAAAAACAGAAGTAAAAATTTTAATTTCAGCAAAGTATTATAATGTGGTTATGGGATGTCAGGGTAGGTGGAAAATGTCATTCCTATGTTTTACATTCATGTAGGGGCCAATTAAATTTAAACCAATATGGTATTTGTCTAAATAACAATAATTATATAAGTTTTTATTGCTAAATATATAAATATCCTACATTTTAAAACCCTATCTTACATTTTTAATTATAGGCCATAGTCTCCATGGATTCAATAGGAAACTAGATTCAAATATGTGTCAAACAATTTTGCTCTTTTCCTGGTGCACACATTGCTTTATTAGGCACAAAATGGAAAAAGAATTAAATTTAAATAAAAATAATGAGTAACTTCCAGAAAAAACAACAACACATGAAGTATTTGACTTTCCTGTGATGAGTCAAATTAATGTCATCTACAAATATCCATGTAGTCTATTATAGATTTGTAAAGTATGCTAAATTCCAATGAGCTTCTGAATCTATTGAAGTAAATCTCTTGTATGAACATACTAGTCCTAGTGCATTAATGATATGTTAACAGTGGTTTTTAACTCTTGACAACATCAGAAAATGCACTGAATTAAAAAATAATAATTTTTAATATGTCCCCGTCACGGTGTTAAGCATTTTTATTATTATAAGGTGTTAATATTTTTATTAAAAAATGTGTAATTTTTCAGAACTATCATGCATGAAATACAGGATTTCCATACCCTATCTAACAATCAACACCTTGAATTGGTGTCAAACATTTGTTACAATTGATGATAGCACTTTTTTTGCAATTGTATTATTTTTATCAGCAGTTACTTTTGCTACAATTGAAGAAAGATTTTTAGAATGGTGCTATTAGCTATCATCCATGGTTTACATTAGTTATATTTTTCCCATTTACCACCTTATTATTAACACCTTGTATTAGTATCATACTTTTGTTATAATTCATAAAAGAAAGTTCTTATGTTAACTATAGTCCTTCATCTACAATAGGGTTCATTGTGTTGTACAATCTTATGTTTATATTTACAATTTTTATGCTAATAATATATACATGCTAAAGTTTCCCCTTTTTACCACATTCACCTATATAATTCATTGATGTTGACTACACTCGCGATAATGTGCTACCATCATCACAAGTGATATTTTTGAGTAACAGTTTGGTGCTCCTGTTTCCTTTACCTTTTGACGAATTAGTCCTAAGAACATCATGATTTCTAAATCCATTGTGGATCCTTTTTAAAAGTCTCTTAAATCCACTGCAGTATTTAAATGTTCAATTACACCTTTCTTATTTAGACATTTTTTTCCTTTTAATTTGACTTCAATGGCAACCTATTCTCCTAATGCTCATTTCAGTTGAACTACTTTCTCTCTCATAGCAGATGTGTCTTCTTTACTTTCCACTAATTACAGAGTGATTCTAAATTTCTTTTCTTGGCTTTGTTCCATCTATTAGTTCTCTGTCTTTTCCAAAAATTTAACATATCCACTTTACATATGACTCTAATAATAAAAATTTAAAATTACTTCCTTTGCCTACAAGACTCTAGATGTCCCGGCATCTGTCTTCCTCTCTAGCCTCATTCTTACTACTCTTCCCTTCACTTATTATGGTCTAGCTTTTTTATCTTCTTTCTTCTTCTTGAACATGCTAACATTAATCTTATTTTAGGGACTTTGAATTATTTTCCTTCCCTTGAATTTCTCTGTCTGCAGTATTTTCTAGGACTATGGCATTTTAAATACCAAAGTTTTTATATTTATATGTGATATGCTAGTACCTTGTGATCATTTAAATCCCAGAATTATCTGGGCTAATGTTATGTTTATTTAACATATGGGCTATGAAATTAGCTTACTAACTCCGAACACCAAGAACAAATTTTACTGATTATATTATTAGGTTCACATAAATCTTATGACTAATCTAAAAGTAATTAAAAGCTAATTTCAAGGTACTTTATCTAAAGTTGTGGTGGTAGTTGCTGTGACTTTGCAATTATTTTCAATAAATTATACAATTCACTTGATTTTGAGGAAGAATATTGATTTTTAAATGGATTTTTATTGAGTTATCTTTCTTTGTAAATGATCACTTTTACCAATGGGCTGAGTTTGTCTAACTTATTTTGATATTCTCTTCAATGATGCTTTCTACCTTGTACAATTTTAATTTATTCCTCAAAAACACTGTGAAATTATGAAGGCTATATAGCAACTAAACAGGTAATATAGGATTCCAAGTCAGTCACTCTGACTCTAGAAATAACTGCAACGCTACATAGTATTTGTATAAGTAATTCTGTTTTGTCAACTAGTTTTCTCCTATGTAATGGGTTGCTGATAGGTTATCTTGACTATCTGTGTAGAACATTTCATTGAACTCTTTCTGTCATGGTTCATCAGTAGAAAATAAAGCAATTCTTAGACCAAAATTGAAAGGACTTTAAAAGAGATATGGGTACGTTTTCGGGACTTGGAGTTGTCCTGGGTGGTGCTGCAGGGACAGTTACTGGACATTGTATGTCCTCCCAAGGCCCACTGGGTGGAATGTGGGAGAGTGAGGCCTATGATATGGACTATTGACCATGAGGTGCAGCGGTGCTCAGAGATGTATTCACCAAATGCAATGAATGTCTTATGATGATGGAGGAGATTGTTGTTTTTATGGAGGGAGGAGTGGGGTGAGGGTGGTGGGGGGTATATGTGGACCTCATATTTTTTTAATATAATATTAAAAAAATAAAGACAAAAAAGTGATTATAAAACAACAACAACAACAACAAAAGTAGATCCACTCTTCTATTTCCTTTAATTCTTATCAGAAATAAATGAAATTTTCTCAGGGGTGATTAAAATTGTGTTTTTACATAGGGATAAGCTGCAGGGAATATTTGTTGTTGGGGATGAATGACTTAGGGAGAAAGTATGAAGCCAATAATTACAGAAGTTCTGTGCACAGAGTTCCACATACTTTCACATCTTATATTTTAGGCTTTCCTCACTTCAGACTCTAATAAGTGATTGGACGTTGACCTTGACACCTTGCTAGGGTTCTGTGTGGTACATATTTTCTACTATTGAGCAATTTTGTATACTTAGTAATTGTTCTGTAAATTTAAATCTTTTTTACATACTCTTATATTCTTTAAGATTTTGTGTCAGATAGCGTAATCTTATTTTACATAATGAGAAACTTATTTTTCTATAGTTATATCTTCATTGTGGTTTACAGTATTTTATATCTATCATATTTAAAGAAACTTTTTCCTCCATAATTAATTTTTCTACTTTTACTTTCCTACTTCTGGTATTAATAGTTCCACATGGCATTTGTTTTGTTTTGTTTTTTCTGCTTTGTAGTTTACCACTTTCCTGTCACATTTTTACTGATTTTTTATCCTGTGGATGGGTAAGTCATATTAATTACATTCTATTGCTTTTGCTTTATAAAGACCCAGTTTGAAAAATTTCTTCTTCAAATATGAAACCTTACTGTTTACATTTATAGTGACATGAAAGTTTTGTCTTAGTCATAACTTTATCATTTTAAAAATATTTCCTTTTTTATGTTTTCATGTCATTTGTAATATTTAAAATAGTTTTTTTAAATGCTTATGGGTTTGGATATAATAAATTTTAGGAAACATCTAACAATGGCTAGTTTTTTTACACTAATAAAATGCAAATATATAAAACATATTTAAGATCAATACTTCTCTAAATAATCATGACAATTTTGTCTTTTCCTTAAAGAAAATATTTAAGATATCTAATTTCTATTTATTCCCACAAGTTCCCTTTCTTGTTGCCAAAATTACGTTTTTGTTGTTGTCATTAAGGATAATTATTACTAATATAATTTCATATTTAAAATTTTATTTAGATGAAATATTTATTTTACTAGTTTTATTCCTCCCTTTGACTTCAGCTCTCTAGTTTTAGTTTGGTTCTAACATGTAATGTACAATGGTGAGCTAAACTGAAATGTTCTGTACATACTCATCTAAGTAAATGTTATACCAGCCTACTTAGTGTCTTCCAGTAAATGGCTTACAGTCACCTTGACCACAACAAATCCTTAACTAAATTCCTGGTCTTATTCACAGACCTGCTTCTACTTTTTATTAATGCTGTCTCTGTTAATAATGGTGCAGCGTTCTTGTTAATACAGCTTGGTAACTCTTATTTTCTTCCTAACTGTCCCTTGAGATTGGCCACTATTTTTATTGATTCTGTATGTAAAATATCTGTGAACACTGTTCCCTTCTCTGTTAACACACTTCCACTTCTTTGAGTAAAGACTTCATCTTCTCACTCCTTAACTATTGATTAACTGCTTAACTGACCTCCTAATCACATCTCCAGAGCTTCTTTCCTCCAATGTATCTCAAAGCTATCACAAGAACTTTTCTAACATGCAAGTTGATTACATAACACCTATGTCCACAATTCCTCGATTATTCTCTGATACTTCAGAAAAAAAAAATCTATCCCTACTAGGTAAGTATAGATGTTCTTCTTGCCTCAGTGTGTGCTTACATTTACAGTTTCATCATTTCCCATCCCTTCCAAAACTTACGCTTGCAGTATCTGTTCATTTTTCCAGCCACATTCAAAATAGGCGTTTCATTCTATGCATTTGAATATACTCTCCCAAAAGGGATAGGTTACTTGAATTGTCCTTAAGATTAAAGATCTTGGATTTAATTCTTCATTCTTTAACTTGTATAAATTTTAGTTTATATTAAATATTTAAATACAATTAAAATAATAATAATAATGATAGCAATGATAATACCTACCTTTATTATAGTCATACATGAGATTGCAGTTAAGCATCACCAAGCATATTTGCTAACTTATATAGTAAGTTTAGATCTGTATTCTTTCTGCCATATTTCTACATAGTAAGTCCCAATTTCATGTGCAAGATGAATTCAATCATTACCTTTGCAGTAAGAAAACTTCTTTTCTATCCTTTTTGGCATAAGCATTTTATACCTTGTTCTTCCATATCATTTGGTCATATATCATTCAGGATTTATCCCTCAGAGTTATAATTATTGTTTTATATATAGGTAAATATATATTAACAGATTAAGAAAAAAGTACATTTTTATGTTTGTTACATAATCATCAATTATTGACCAATTGAGATTATGTGCTATTCACATATTTAAATGGGTTTTTCTTTCTGACATTTGGTAAATCATTGAACAACTCCTGTTTTTTCTACTTAAGACTTGCTGCATTAGGTTTCTCAGATGTCACAAAGTATATATTTTCCATCTGACAATATTGTGCTACTGATTGAAAGGAGTTGTGTCTGTTGTGGAGATAGTGTTCAGTACAAATGTGTTTATGGTATGTCTTCTTTTTCATAAGTATGGATTTTTTGTTTGTATTTTCACCCATAAAATCACTTAAAAAGGTTTAAAAAATATAGAAACTACTTTTGAATAATTCATTTTGCTCTATTCACCTCTCAAATGCTAATAACCAAATTGCCATGAACTTTGTGCATTTTCCTATTTGATTTTGTAGTTGATTCAATGGCTGCTTAGTGAGTGGTCACTTTATGTAAGGCAATATGGCTATTTCATTAAAATTAATTGTTTACATTAATTATATCTGCAACCAGACTGATAGTAATAAAAAAGAAATTCCTTTTTCTATGTTTTTATACACAGCTTCAATTCAACAACCATTTATTAAGCAGCTACAACCTGGCAGCAAATATGCTAAGTGAAGGAAATAAAATAGTTGAATGTGAATGTACATTTACCCTTTCCCTGTGGAAATTACAGTGTTTTATTCTGTACTATTTTTCATTTACTTAAATTTTTTAAAATATTCTATTATAAGTCTTTATTAATGCCATGTTGTTTATATGACATGATTTTTAATGTTAAACTTAAAATCAAGTACTCTGGTGTGCAGTCTGATTATTATTATCTTTAAACCTGAAAATAAAAGAAATTTTATTAGGTAGATACTATTTCTATCCTCATTTACATGAAAGATATTCTGGACTTAAGGAATTCAGTAATTTGTCCAACATTTTAAATAAGTATATGCATAATCAGAATTCAAACCATCTCTCTGTGACTGTACCTGTGGTATCAGAAGAGGTAATTCTCCACATTGAACTGACTTAATAGAAATATTTTGTATTAATGATCTCTTACCATATTAATGCTGGTCCTAAATAGCCACAACACCTCAATGACAAACAGTAATAGACATTTATTTTTGCTCAGCATTCTGTAAATCCACCAAGCAAAAGCCTCATTCATGTACCCGCAGGCACTTCCCTGTCAGCTCAGTGGGTTCTGATACAATGGCAATCTATGTGTATCAACATCAGGAGATTAGTGCAAGCATATGGTCAGTGGCAAAGCAGAAGTTCCATAGCAATTCTGAAATCCAAAGTTTACCAGAATTGCTAGCCCTGGCAGTAATTAAAATCCCTTGATTAGGCTGTAGTTCCACAGTTTGGGAGTGTCTCCTTAGTCCATTGTTCTCCTTAGTTCATTGTTTTCCATTTGGTTTTGCTCTAAGGAAAATTCCTCATTTTCCTTTTTTCTTTCTGGACATTTCTGAAGAGTACATAGGAAGATATGTATTTTGAGCTATTTTCTGAATCTGATTCTTAGTCACAGTGGTCTTTTTGCATTTTAAAGAACCTCAGTCCCTTTTAGAACAGGCTGCTAACATGTTTGTCAATTGCATTTACCGAGAGTAACATAACAAAATTCTAATCAAGGCAGTTCAATCCATGCTTGTCGATGTTGATGTGGATATGTCTGCCTGCTGTGAGGCAAAAATTCTAAAGATTCCTAGAATCACTTTTATCTACTTGAAATAGTTCAGTAGGAAGTACCTTAATTCTTTCAGTAGTTTTCAAAGAGTGTCACAATCAAAGCATTGATTTGATATTTACCCTGAAATTACTGTGTACTTTTACAATCATTTAGTGTCTTAAAAACTGGTGACAATAAACACTTTCTAATTTAGCAAGTTCTGCCCTCTTTATATTTCCTAAATTCTGTTTGTTAATTGGTCAGATATTTTTTCAGCTCATCTCTTTCTTGTATAACCTCAGGCATAACAAGTAAGACCCACTGACACTTTCATTATTCTGCCTGGAAATCTATGACTCCATTATAAAATTCTTTAAGTAAATTTCCTAACTTCTAAGTTACCATGTAGACTTTTATCCATGTTTTTCCACTCCTACAAAGCAGAACACACTGTTTTTCTTGCTATAGAAATATTCTTGCTACTTTTTAAGCCTCTGCTCATTGACTGATTCCAAAGCCAATGGTGTATATTTTAACTTTTGTTAAGGACAATGTCTATCTTTTATCTATATTATACTTTTAGAGACAGAATATAGCTATGCAATAAAAAGCTATATAACCTCATTCCATGATTAATGTTTGTTTTTGCTCATGAGTCTATAAGTAGGTTGGGTGGTTCTGCTAAAATGAGCTGAGCTCAGTATGGAAGACTCAGGTGTTTTGATTATTTTCCAGTCACATAGGCTGGACCCTTGGCTTGGAAAACTGGCAGACTAATTCAAGTATATTCTCCTGGTGAGGACAAAAGATCAAGAAAAAGTGTAGATGTCTGCAAAGTCTCTTGAGATCTCTTGAAGCCAAGTTTTGAATTAGCATGCCATCACTTCTTTTTCATTCTATAGAATGAAGAAATTTACAAGCCTTAGTCCATATTAGCGGTGAGGAAATAAACTTAACGTCTGGATGAGGGGAGTCACAGAGTCATAAGCCATAGAGCATGCATAACAGAAAGATGAAGACTTAGAGCCATTTTTCCATCTACACAGATACATTTTCTATTGATGTGTTTATTTCACATATATTATTTTTCTTTACTTACAGGTCTAAAATAAAGAAATCAGAGATCAGAAAATAGAAAGAGGAATATACAAAACTAAATATTTAGACTTGGAATATGTCATCTCTCATCTTTTTCCATTCAAAATATAATGGGAATAAAAGGGATGTGTGAAGGTATTTAATCTATTCAGATTAAAATACGTATTTTATAGGCAATCTTTTTATACATAAAAATAAAGATTTTTCTATGGTTACTTTATTTATACAAGTATAGTTTCAACATGCACTTCTACATTCCACACATTATACTCAGTTAAGAGACATAGTAACAATTTTTATATCCCTTCATGGTGGTTTTTATTCTCTAGGATCAGAGATTAATCTTTCATATTTAGTTTAGGACAACTATTCTCACATTTATTTTTAAACTGAAGGGCAATGTGAAGGCCAAGTGCTTGCTGAATTTAACAGAATTCTATTTTTAAAAAAAACTTGAGAAAACTGAATCCGTAAGAGAGAAAAATTGCTACTGATATTTACTGCAAGTTGAGTTCTCTGGTGAAGAAATACGTATTTTCATATAGAATATTTTTGAATGTTAGGAAAGTTATCAGCAGTGCAATGAAAAATACAGATATTTTATTATATCTCACTAAAACTTCTTGAATTAAGGCCTGAATTCTACACAATAATGAGGCAAGTTTCCTATGTCAGAAAGCAGTAATGAGATAAAATAATCAATGCCATTATTAGGGACATTTAGGAACAACTTTCAATATTTAACTTAACTATTTTTGATCCTCACATTATTAGTTCAATGTTCACAGTTTGAGAATTTTAATTACACAAACAAAACGTGGAATTTCAAAGTACATTTTCCACTACAGAAAACTGAATTTCAAATAAGTGGCAATAGTATTTGTTTTTCTTCAAAGATAATAATAATATATTAAATATTGTGTAAATAATGTGATTTCTGATTTACTATCCTGTGAGTATATCAATGTTTATTTTTTAGATGGCATTAAGCAATTTCAATTTTAAAATTTAATAATAATCTCAGAAACAGTTTATTTGGTTCTAACTTGAAATTGTGTCTTATGGGATGGATTATGATGTTTGTTTTGTTCTCCAATTAACTATTACTGTGTAACAAACAACCTTGCAACTTATATTGCTTACAAAGACCATTGTTTTTGGCTTATGATTTTTGTGAATCAGAGAGTTGAGTCATTTTTTGTGATTTGAGCTGCAAATATTTTTTTCTTAATTGACATGGTTTTCTTGTTGCGGTTAACTTGTCTAAACCTTGTGTACATCTCTGACTTATCCCTCCATTATTTCAGGGAAAGCCAAAATTGTCTGTCATTTTGCACATATATTTAATTGCTGGCATCTTAAACACAAATTTGTAATAATATGTCAGTAGTACCCTGCAGAGTGCATGGAATATGAAATCTTCCCCTTTCTGAAAAAACATGATTATGCTTCTCCAGATTTGCCGAGAAGAGGAACTTGATGGAACAAAAAAAGTAGAAGGATTGCTCAAAAACACTTTCTAAATTTAGTGCTTAGTGCTCTGAATAATATTAAGTAGACTAAAATTTTATCATGGGTTAGCAAAACAGATTTCAAAAGGAAAATACAGAGTGAACAGTGAACTCAAGCCGGTAACATACATAAAGAGAAACTAATTTCTGTTTCAATTTTGAATTTGTAGTAGTGATGTATTAGTCAGGGGTCTCCAAAGAATTGGCTCATGAGACCATGCAGACTGGCAAGTCTGAATTCCCTTGGGCAAGTCATAATTTGGGAACTTGATGGTGACATTGAATTCCCTAGTAAAAGCCACAAATTGGGAACTTCCCTGAAAGTGATGATGAATTCCCCAGGAGAAGCTGGGAGGCAGAAGTTGAGATAGAAATTCTATCTCTATCCCACCGTCTAACTGCTAAAATCATTAGTTCTCTCCTTACGTCCTTCAACTGATTGGATGGGAGTTCTCTCATTGCTGAAGGCAGTATCTTTTGCTGTTTATAGATATAATTACATGTAGATGTATTCTACTTACTAAAGATTTATTTCTATGAATTACTTTCATTGTAACAATCAGTCTAGTGCTTCCTTGACCAATGAGCTGGACATCATAACCCAGCCAGGATGATACATGAAATTAACCATTACTTGTGATAATCAAGTTAGATCAGGGGGTCTTAACCCGAGGTCCATGAGCTTGAATGAAATTCAAATAAACATTAATTTTTTTGTGGATGTATTGGTGTGGGTGTGATATATTTAATAAATAATACACAGTATAGTGTGGACTTTGTAATGGGTCAGTGGTTTTCACCTGACTGGCAAAGGGATCCATGGAACAAAAAAGGTTAAGAACCCCTGGTTTAGATGAACAGTTTTCCCCAAACCAAATGCCAGGAATGGACAAATTCTAAGTTTACATGCTACATGTCTTCCTGTGCTTTATGTGTTTCAACATACCAGAATTCAAATATTTAAACAACTTTGACTTTCTCAAAAGTTTTTCTCTAGGAATTAAATCACAAATATGACAGATTTTTAAAAAAGACTTTGAAACAAATCCATTAACACACTACCTTGAGTTGCTGAGCAGACTGCATTAGGGCACCCGAGGCCTTACCAGGATCATAGTTAGTAGATTGCGAAGAACATACCCAATGCATTCCTAGAATGGAGTTATTAAAGGTTTAATTTAAGTAGCATTATATTAAAAAACAAAAAACAGAAATGGTGTTCTTTTGTCCACAGGCTGATTAATAACTTTGGGGTTCACATTTTCACATGTTATTTAATCTATGTCGAAAATTCATATATTGCCCATTATCCAAAGTTGCAGATCACTGACTTAAAATTAGAATGTGACATTTTAAATAACATCCTAAAAATGTTATAGTAAGTAAACTAATATGTCTTTATTAGTACCCGAGAATCAATTTCAAAAGCCTTTAGATTCTGATGAAAATTATGCAAATTCCAGCATACTGTCATCCTTACAGTTTATGTTAATTTGACATTAATGTTATCTGCCTATCACACTATCAATAATCTATCTGAACTAGCAGGCTGGAATACCAATTACTGAAATGAGTGGAGCTCATCCTTGAAGTTTCTTCTACTGTTGCAAGTATACATATGTCAGCATACAGGGAATAGCAAAGATGTATCAAAGTCTTTGAAGTAACCAGTCATCTTTGTGTAATGGAGGAGGCTATGGTTGGCATGTTAAACCTTACAAAGAAAAAGAAGTCACATTGTACTGAGAACACAAAGAGCTGAAAGAGGGAAAAAATGATGTAAAGGTGTTCTTATATAGAGTGAGTCATTATTAAAGAATTTTAGCCAAGTAGAATCTCTTTGAAATCTATATTTTTATATGGATTACAATGCTTTTTATTGAATTTGTTTGTGAAGAATTCAAGATCCTAATTGATTTTTTTTTTTTTTTTTTTTTTTTAATGAGAGTCTTTTGTATCCCTTTGGATTGTGGCTCTTGAATGTGAATTACTTCAGTTTGGCTTAAAATGAAAGTAAATGTATTAAAAAGAGCAAAGCCTTTTGCTATTCAAGACACATTGTTATTTGTCTTCAAAGGAAATGTTAGTTGGATTCTATGAGTTTTTGTGCAAATATGTCCTTACAGTGAAGGCATTACTCTTCATGGATCTAAGTTAAAGAATTTGGAACTCCTTGAATAATTCTCCCAATTTTTCCTTTACCATGTAGAGTGGGAAATACTAATAAAATGAGTCAAAGAATGTATGCCAAATATCTAATCTCTTTGTGATTACTATAATACCTATTTTATGATAATTGTAAGGTTATTTATACATACTGTTCTTTTGATATATTTTCATGTTGGATTGTATCATTAGCTGAATTTTATGAGCATGTTTATATGCAGCTTTTCTAAATCATAAGATTCTTAAGATTTATGACAATGTCTAATTCATTTTGTTCCTTCCATCATTCTGAGACAATAAAAATTCAATTATTTTCTATACTAATTGTGCTATAATCATACATGTGAGCAGAAAAAAACAAAAAATTAAATATTCCACACAATCCATCCCTTCACAAAATGCAGAAACACATTAATAACAACTATTTATCACAAATGTACATGGGGAGTGTGTGGTTAGGATAGATAGAAAATAAAAAGTGAAATGACAGATTGAGGAGGTAGTTGCAGTAGGAAGTGGAAAATTTGTGCTGGAAGTCATCTGATCCTCCTATAATTAAGGGTTAACAAGAAGGCACCCATTAGGAATTGATCCATTGAAATGATTTAAAAGATGCTCCTTGGAAAAGAGATATTCTTGCCATCACAAACATTTTTCTCTCCATTAACTGAGTTTTATGAAGATGCACAGTGACTTCCCAAGAATGGGTATTAATTTTAAATTCATTTCATGAAAATTTTTGAAAATAGTAGAGAGAATCATATAGTGGAAATCCATGTACTTTTCACTTAACCAAACTACTGTGTACCTTTGGCAC
The DNA here is from genome assembly GCF_030445035.2 of Dasypus novemcinctus. NCBI lineage: Eukaryota > Metazoa > Chordata > Mammalia > Cingulata > Dasypodidae > Dasypus > Dasypus novemcinctus. Next base: position 57,795,605 of record NC_080673.1, read on the forward strand.
ATTGCTTAAAGCAATTTTATTTTTTGCTGAAGTATTCTAACATAAATTACATATATCATGAGAATTTATCCCTAAATATTTCAGCATGAATGCTTAAAATTAAGGGTATTTTCCTTTATTAAAACAACGCCATTTTCACAGCTAGCAAAATTAATAATAATTCTCTATATTATCTAATACTCCATCCATATCCAAATTTCAAAATGAAAGTTTAGGGACAGTAAATTTTGTTATGTAGTCTAGAAATGTTTGTACAGCCATTTTTGTCCATTTATGAAGAAAGACAAGTCCATGTTTCTCCTGGATGGTCTTTTTATTGCTCCATCAAAGAGCTGGTCAGGCAACGAGGGTTGAAAGGCTTTAGGGTGAAACCAGTGCTGCTATGAGTGTATGTCCACCCATCCATTCTCTTCCTCAATTATGTCAGTAAACATGCTGTAGCTTCTAGTACCCTGTACTGGAGTTTACAAATTGCACGCAATTCATGCTTGCATGCTGATATTCAATTCCCCTACATATGTACAGGGTGTTAGAAACTTGGATTCATCTTCCAGAGCACTAAACCAAGCACATTTCTTCATAAGATAGTAAAGAATGCTAGACTTGGGACAACTTGCACTTCCCAGATTTTTCCTGTAAGTTTCCCTATTACATCTTCTTTGAATATACACTCTCTGCCTTGTGCTGTTATATATGACTCTTGTTCAACAATTATATACATATAAGAGTAGAGATGGGGAGAATAGTTGTAAAAAATAACACATCAGCAATTATTGAAGCTATTTCTAAGGGTATTAGCCAGAATTTTAGGAGTAAAATTTATTGCCATACCTACAAATAGTTTACCCACAAGCTGTCCTAGAAATACAATAAGTCCGTTTTTAGAATTGAGTTCAAATGACAATTCAAGAAATGCAGCCTTTACAATTGCTGAGGTCATTTCCAGATAAAACAGAAATAAACACAGTAGTATTTAAGTATTGTATAGCATCAAAATTATTACAAAACATTGTATAGAAATTAATCTGAAATTGGCCTTTTATGGTTCCCTTTGAAAACCAGGACGTTCTATAGGGAAGATGCTGGACAGTATTTACCCTTGTTCTATATAATGGCTTAATGAATGGAATTACTTTGCCAAGGAGTAATTTGCATGGATACAGGTGTTCTGAAAATAAGACCCTAGAATTTGTCAACTTAATATTTATACTTACTTATGAAAATTTAGTATCCGTCTGTAAATTGAGCATATAAGAAACAAGGGACCCACCAGTAAAAAAGTACTGAGGCGCATAATTAGGCATGTCTGCAGGATGATGCCACTGTTTTGTTATGCTAATGTGAATGTATATTAGACTTTTCTTTACCATGTGCACAGGTTATATTAAGACTGCTGTGGTAATGGGTGTGAGTGAAAGGCCTACTGTAAAATATTTATGGAGGAAAGAGAGACTTCATTGGAAAATAGATTCAAATAATATGGAGAACAAATAAGATACCTGTAGGTTTGACATAGCATCCAAAAAGGATGTCAGAGACTCCTGAAGATAATATTAGCAAAGAGACTTGCATGTAAATCTGGAATATTTTATAAGCCATAAGTTTCCTATATTTTTGTGGCCTTTTTATGTAAAAAAAGTCATTTGTGATTGTGTTGATGTTGATGATCTTGTTGTACGCAAATTCTATTGTGTGAATGTGTATGTGTGAAGGGGGCATTTTGGGTGAATGGGTTTAGAGCCAGGATGAGGAAAACTGTGGGAACGCTATGTTATTCCACAGTAGAATTTTATGGTATAGTAATTCCTAAAATAGAAAAAAAATAGCTATTTTATTTTCGAAGAAAAATAAAGTAGAGTAAATTCTTGGAGACCTTCAAAGAATGCATGTAGGCTCATTACAAAGCTGATCTAGGACAGTACAGTGATCCTGCGAGGCTTAGGTAGTAGGAATTTAGTTCCTTTCTATTGGTATTAAATGTGTTTTTCTCACAAGTTTGGTCTGACTGTTACTTGTTCCAAGTGATTTAGAGGGAATTTAGTAATACATGAAAGATTTAATTATGTTTTATCCTGGTGTGATTATCACAATATTGTCTGATTTGAGGTTTTAAGAAGAGAAAATATAATCAAATTATGAAACAATCATCTCACTTAATTGAAGAGGGTCACGAGGAGAAGGTTAAAAGGGAAAACAAAGATAATATCCATAAGTGAACTGTTCTTAGGTAACAAAGGTGGACTTAATCATGAATAATCCACTTAATACTGACAAGTCCCCTCTACCTTTTTCTTTTCTTCCTTTTTATAATGAAAAATTAGTCCCTAAGCATAAAATCATGAGAATCATTATTTTATCCCATTCTTGACTCGATTGATGAGAATTGCTCCCATTTATTGAGTCTACTAAATGTCAGGCTTTGTGTCAGATATTCTTATGAATCTTCCTAGCAGCACAGTACTAAATATATCATTATAATCATCTAATGTTTGATAAAAAACCTAAACACAGAAACTTTGAACCATTTGTTGAAATTTACACAACTAACAAATGAAAGGGATTAATTTTATATTCAGATCTGCTGGACTCTAGCACCCTCTTTCATTGTAGCCACAAAATATTGCCTCATAAACTCTGGTTTTTGGTTGATTGATTATAACAAAAATTATAAGGCATGTCACAAATAGATTGGAGAAAGTGTTCCATAATGCCTTCTTGGAAAATTCCAGTAATGCTTTTTTATGACTTAAACTTTGAATTAGGTAGTAACTGTATCTCAAAGTATTTAAAGCTGTGATTTTGACAAGTATCTATTTCAATGAGGTTAAAACCCTCCAAAGTTAGGAATGTACATGATATGACAAGGGTCTTTATTCCCCACAGACTAAGTCACTTACTTGTTGGATTATTCTGTTTTGTTTTTTTTTTTTTTTTTTATGGGAATTGTTCAAGAAAAGTCACTTTCAGCCAAAACAAGGTATGGGAAAATAGTTAAAATTTTTCTAATTTGTTGTAAATTTTCTAACTCAGCTCTACTCCAGAATTATATATATACTTTAAATTTTACATTTTATTGCAATGTAACCTACATGCAGAAAAGTACACAACTATGTACAGTTGATTTTCCACAAAAGATGAAATATTATTTAATCAACCCCATTTAACCACATTTTCACAACACCCAGATAAAGAAACCAAATGTTACCTGAATTCCTCCTTCCGGCTTCCAGTATTATTACTCCCAAGATTACCCTCTTTTCCTGATTTCTCTCACTATAAATGCCTGTTTTTGAGTTTTATATAAATGGAAATGTACAACATGATTCTTTCTTTAACTGAACATTATACTGTGAAATTTATCCATAATGTTGCATTTGGTTGTTCATATTGCTGGACAGTCTTCTTCTGCAGGTATTTGCTGTTGGAGAAAAGTGGCACTCACTGGGACATGGAGTCTGATTGTAGGCAGAAGCTCTGGAAGGGAAGCTCTCCAAAGAGAGGGGTTTTGAAGAACAGACTTCAGTCCCCCCACCAGCATGGCGGGAGTGTGAAGAGAGACTTCAGCCCAGTCCTGGAAGGGGGGGATTTGAATTTATACAGAACTTTCCAAGGCAGGGAAATGATAGTCGGTGGGAGGGGGTCGAGGGTCCAAGTGAGAGACAGGGGTCAATAGGAAGCCCTAGAGGTGAAAATTTTCCCTTTTATGGCTAGAGGGTAGTGGGTAAGGGAGTTAGATTTCCTTGAAATGCTGGAGGAGTGGGTGTTTCTTTAATCTGTAGGGAGTAAAGTTTTTTTTTTTTATCTCCCTTTGATATGCAGATAGTGAAGGTTTTCATCTCCCTCTCATATTCAGGTAGTGAGGGTCTCCATCTCCCTTTACTCCCATCTCTACATTGTGGTTTCATTGTCAAATCTTTGGGGAAGTGACGTGAGCTCAGACAAGTAAGCTTATAGGGGAGGGAGGTTGCCTTTTCCCAATGCGTATCAGGGGAACTGAGCCACATCTTATTAATTATTGCAAATCTCTAACTTTTGCCATTATTTATTTGTTTGACTGTTGACAGAGCCTGTATTTGGCTATTATAGAGGTAAAGTGACCATAGAATAAATTAAACCTCTTTAAAAAATTTTTTAAACAAGCTTTAGATTATATAAAAAAAAATAAGGATTCTCATATGCCCCACTCCCTCCCCCACCACACTTTCCTACATTGAAACATCCTTCACATTTGTTACAATTGATAAACATGTATTGAAGCATTGCTATTAACCATAAACTATAGTTTACATTGTAGTTTAACTCTGCCCCACACAATTTTGAATATTTTGAAAAATATAAAATGGCCTCTATCTGTCACTACAACAAAATGCTTTCATTTTTCTAAAGAGAGCTAGAGAGTTGCAATTTCACTGGTATTCAGAGTGGTACCTGGTTGATGAATTAGCTGATATTCTAGTATCTAAAATTTCACATCTCAAGTTATACTCTTCTTTCCCTGTACACAATATTCAAACATTTCTTGTTCAACTATTACCCATTTTTTCCCTCCTACCTCTCTTCTTTCATTTCAGCCCACTCCTGCCTCACACTCTGTGCTTTATAAAGTGTTTTTCTTTAAATTGTGTTTTTCACCAATAAAAGTAAGCCTTCTCACTTTATTAACTCAGTTTCACTGACAATTCATTTACTGTTTATTTTCTTCCATAAATCTCTCTTCAAACACCTGAATTACTGTGAATTGGAATTCATCCTAAATAATATGAACTTGTATGTATCAGAGTGACTTAACTGAACTTAATATTAAGCTTCATTTATAATTGGATATGATAATATGATCTTAATAACAATGCTTAGTGAGTCAATAGGTACAAAGTGTGTGATCTGTGTTTATTAGAATCTTTGTAATTTACTTATTTAAAATGGGGTTAAATCATTAACCCTGCAGTTTACCTTAAGATTTTAAATAGACTTTCTTAAAATTGTGGGGCAAATCAAATGACACAATATAGCTGAAAGTTATTTTTAAAGTGTATAAATCTAAATGTATGCTAATGATAATCTAAAATATTAAATAAAATTTTCTAAATGAAAAATAGACCTCTAAATAGAAAATGATTCAAAGGAGAAAAATCAATGCCAGTTCAAGCATAGCTTTGTGTTTGGATGTTTTTGTGGTTTTCTCCATAACTGCCAATAACTTCTTTTCCCAAACATGGAATTTCCTTACTCGATTTCTCAGCATGTTATTGCTACTTTCTGGTATTCAAAATTCTCCCACTCTGGTGAACTAGGTATAAGTTCTTTCTCTGATTGCCACTAATTTACTTAAATAAAATATATTCACACCCAAGATTGTAAATTTGAATCATTTAGATTCCACAATTTCTCAAAACCTAGCTGTGAATTTATATAGCAATTTTTATTTGTATTTTTATCACAATGGAATATTGATAGTCAAGTTCTTGGACAAATACATTTAGAAGGCAACTTCTTAAACCCATCAAATCATACCAGCTTCGAATTTTCCCATTTGAACCTGACTTTACCATGCATGTCCTACCTATAACAGAGGATAATGAAATTTTGAAGGCTATGAACAGAACTATTTTACATTACACAGCAAGATGTGGTTTATCAGGGATTTACTTCAATGAAGTAAATAATGGGAAAGGTCTTCCATAGAATGAGGAGTATGGCTCCTTGCCAAAAACCAACATGTGGTCTTTCATGCCCAACCACAGAAAATTACAAAGGCTTTACCTGGCATGTCTCAGGGGGAAAGTTGCCTTCCCCTCACCAGGCTCAATGCACAGCCAGGACAGTACTGTTTCTGAAAGGATTGGCAGTCAAGGAGCAGGCCCCTCTGGCTAGCCAAGCTTTTATGCTTATCTGCATTCCTGGTGGAGGCACTTCCTCTCTGAGGGGAGTCTGAGGGTAAGACCTCTCAGGCACCGCCGCAGATACCTCCATACTGGAAGGAGATCTGGAGAACCTAAAGACACTTTTCTAAACTCTGACTCAGTACTCAGTAATTTCCTACTCTACGCCCTCTTCCTCTCCTCTTCCTCCCTTTGTCTCCTGCAAACAAAAAATGGTAGGTTTGGGGCTTTTCGGTGGTAGTGAGGCAATCCTTACATCTCCACTGCTTCATCTGATTCTTGCCTGGCAAATGTTCATTGAAAGAGCCAGCACTCTCTCCGTTTAGTACTTTGCTTATTTCATCGTTGTAGTAAAAGGCTTACCTGTTGCTTTCATTTTGACTTGTCTTAATCAGTTACTTTGGCACCTGGCAGCCCAGCTCTCAACCTAGCTCTTGAAATATAAGAGACTGAAAAAAAAAAATCAGATTAACACTATTAATTAGGCAGAATCAATTTGGCAATAGCATTTAACATTCTCACCTCTTAATAAATAAAATAGAAAAAGAATATTATTCTTTCCATGAAACTTAATATATTGATGATATATCAATTTAAACCTCTCAAAAATGTTCAAGAAACCCATAAGTTTGGTTTTATACAGCTTGTTTTGGAAACAAGATGGCAGTAATAATTAAATTCTCCAAACATTTGCACTTCTTTTTATTGTACTTGGGCAGTATTGCAGAATTGGCTGAATTATTTTTGCTTTCTGATTTTGAATTGGCTCACTGGGGGTGATGGCTCTCTATGGGGCAAATTGCCCTTTCACCGTGCTCTTCCAATGATATTGAATAGCCTCCAGCAGAATTTGTAACTACAACACAATCCTTTCATGGGTAAATATGATTTATTCATGCAATAAAAGATTAATTTAGCACTTTTTAAAATAAGGAATTGGGCTAGACAATAACAAAAAAAAAGATTGAGCTGTGTAATAGTCATCTCTGTGACTCCTTAAGCTTATTACAGTGTCTAATATTCAATAAATGCTTAAATGAAGAATTATGTTTAAACAAATGAAACATTAAGTAAATAGAATGTTCATTATTAAAATTTATTTTAACTGTTCATAATATTTGAATGCATAGGCTCAAAGGAGACAGTCATATAAACAATAATTGCAATACAAAAAGATGCATTATATTAAAGGAATGCATAGATGGTAATAGGAGTACTGAGTAAATAAATTCATCAATTTGGAATTGAGGCATGAATCTAAACATTAAGTTAAACTCCAGATAATATAAACTAAAAAATAGTGATGTCTTACATGAGAAGAGTTATTTTTGTTTGATTTTTTATTTTTCTATTTCACACTGATCAGAATGTGGAGATACGTAGCCTAAGGTTAGTATTTTTGTTCTGTCTCTCAGTGCCCTCTTTGACCTAGACTCATTCCAGCTCTTCATTGTTAAGTCACAATACTTTTCCTTATCCAGGATGGTTGCTAAAGTACCAGTCACCCCATCCTGTTTCTGCCTTCATATTGATGTTTCAGCCATTAAGAAGGCAGAAGGTACAGTGACAGAGGAGCAAGGGGTATATAGCAATCATCTTTTAAGAAAGGCTTCATGAAGCCTCCACATAACACTTGAGCTTACTTTTCACCGCCCACACATCATCTAATAGCTATACATAAATTCAACGAAATCTGGGAAATATAATATCTATTCCAGGCAGCCATGTGGTCTAGTCAAAAAAACAAAACAAATTCTGTTTCTATGGAAGAAGGAAACAACTAGAAGTCTCTGTTAAAAATAACAACAACAAAAAAAATCTTGTGGGGGATGTAACACCTGACTTGAAATATGAAGCAAGTGTGTGAGCCTAAGTAGACAATTCATGAAGTGGTAGGAGGTAAAAGGCAGAGTAATCTAAACATAGAAAACGGCATTTGCAGAAGCATAAAGTTCAGATGAAGCATACTATGCTGTTTGGTTAATTGCCAGTTTTATTCTATTTTAGGGAATTATAAGAAGAACAAGTGACATAAATGGAAATATATGTAGGGACCTGAATTATGGAAGACTTCCTTCCATAATACTAAATGTGAAATTTTATCCTAGGGAAAAATTTAGAATCCCAAATGAGTTACATTATCATATTCAAAAAAACAATCATTTGAAAATACATGTGAGAGAACTCAAATTGCATTTAAAAATTACAAGTTCATCCTCAATTTAAAGACCTGATTTTAAAAAAAAAAGAGTAGAAGGAATAATTTGAGATGAAGTAAGAAAAAATAAGAACCACGAGAGAAGGAGAAAAATATATTTTATTTTTCAGAATATACTAATCTGTTCAATATAAGGAAACTAGTTCAGTCTCATTCTTTTTTAATTATCCCTTTATTTTTTTATTTTTTGGGAGGTGCTGGTGTTGTGGAATTTAAGAGAAGTTCAATTATTTGAGTATAGAGAGGCCAGGACTCAGGAATGATTTTGAGAAGGAAAAATGGTTTATTGACGGCCGGCTGGACTCGGGAGCTTTCAGTTTGAATCCCGAGCCCTGAACAAGATTTTCAAACGTCTTTTATACAGAGAGGAAAGGCCAAATGGTCCCTTTGTTTCAGTTCTCAATAGGCTTCAATTAGCATATATCTTCCACATCTTAGGTAAGCTTTTAGCATGGACTCCAGACATTCTAGATAAGCCTTTAGCGTATTTGGTTTTTGCATTTCCCCTAAATACTTAAAGTTTATAGCCCTTGCATTGTTAAACATTTCCTGGGACTGGAGCCACTGCCAGTCCCTAAGGGCAGGACTGCAGCCTCTTACCGTTCCACACCCACAAGTCAAACAACTTAGTTATCTCTGAAGAGACAAAGAGCCTTCCACCCATAGCCCACATCACTGGGGATGGAACCCAAGACTTCTTACATGGCAAGCAGGTCCTCAACCACTGAGCTACATCTGCTCCCCTATCCCTTAGTTTTAAAAAATAAGTAGAGCTAACTGATTTCCAAAGTCATCTTAAGAACCAAAATTAGATGATATAAGCCATTTTCTCCAATGAATCAAGATATTTGATTAATAAAATCTTAAAAACCTGTTGTTCATTACATTTAGTACTAGTGAATATTTAGAAATGTTAGGAAATTTGGTAGAGGGATATTTCCAGACATGCTCATTTTTATTAGTCTTTAACTATTGTAAAAATTTCCTGTAAAGAAGGTAAAATAGCAATTTTAATGAACCATAAATTTAATCTGGAAAGATGATTTGATCTTAGCTATAAAGCTATAATTCTACTCTTGATATTTTATCTCTCTGTACCCAATGTTACTCAATGGAAAGTATATTATAAAAGATGACATTATTTCCTTAAAGCTATTCTGCAAATATGAAATGATGATAAGTACAATAAATTACATTTTAGTAAATAGCAAGAGCTCAGTTCAAATAAAAATGAACAGGAATGGGCCTTGAGAATTAACTAGTTCTATATTTTAGGAATTTGTAAGTATATAATTTCTTCTTTGATGTGAAAGCACAAATATTACTTCAATATTAAAATCTTAATTTTTCGTTCTTCTGAGGAATTCCCAGACAAGAGCAAAATAAAGAATGTTTTTTAGGCAGAAGATTTCTTTTGCTATTTTCAAATAATGGCAGAATGTAAATTGTAGAAACAAATAAAAGCTTTTTCTTGAACAGTTTACTCTCAACAATAAAAAATAAGTAAATCTGAACATTGAATATTCTGTTTACTTGGAAATTGTCTATCAGTTCATTTAAATACTGGTTAAGCCTTTTTTATGTTTATGTGAATATCTATGCCTATAAACTGTAAATATGTTTAGTGTTTTACAAAATGATAACTGTGAAATCATCTCAATAGGTATCTTTATTATAGACATGAAACTTTATTAATAGGAATAAAAGCTGAGTAAATTTCCTTAAATTAAAGGTACATTTTAAGAAAGCTACTATTCCTTACTTCAGCTGTTTCAGGATGATGTTCACAATAGAATTTGCAAGAAGGTAGTACAGATTTTCCTGAACATATAAATTATAGCAATATTTCTGTAATGTTAATTATTTAATTTTATTGAATTAATAAAATGTGAGATGTAATGGATGAGAGGAAAGCATAATATTCATTTAAATGGAAACTTTCTTTTTTCACTTGTTAAATTGTAGAAACCCATAAAGTTTTGTTTTAGCTTTTTGTTTAAAGTGAAAAACCAAATCCATTTGCATGTATCTTTTCCTTTCAAAAATATATTAACAATTATGAAAGTATTATTTGAATAAAAATGAACCCCTAGCAACCCTGGAATAAAGAAAAGTTTTCATAGACTGGAAATTTTTAGGAAGTTTTTCAAATGAAGCAGATGGATTGGGAGAAAAATGGGGACTGGCATACTTATCATCAATTCTACAACTACACTGCATTATGAACATTTAAAAGTTATTATCTTAACTTTGCAGTAGCATCTTTTATTTTTCAGTGTCTCCTTGAGAAATGCTCATGTTTCCCAGTACAGTTTTTTAATAGTGCCTTCTCTGGGTCCTTTGATAATAACTTTTAAACATTTTTATTTATTAGTGGCCTTGGGAAGTGGAGGTTCTGGAGAGTTAATTTGGGGGTTTGTTGAGCATCTTTAATGTGTATATTCATATTTTTGTTTTAATTTGGCAAGTTTTCAGCTATCATTTCACTGTATATTCTGTGTTCCACTTTTCACTTTTTCTTTTCCCTCTAAAACTCCCACAATGTGTGTGCTTGATGTTATCCCACAGACTCCCGAGGCTCTGTTCACTTTTCTTATTCTTTGTTCTTTCTGCCACTCAAACTGAGTAATTTCAATTGTCGTATACTTAGGTTCTCTAATTCTTTCTTCTGCAGCTCCACCTGCTGTTGAGCCCCTCTAGGGAAATTTTATTTTTCTTGGTATGGCTTTCAGCTCTGTTTGGTTCCTTTTCATAATTTCAGTTTCTCTAATGATAGTTCCTTCGTGTTCATCTTTGTTTCCCTGATGTCCTTTAGTTCTTTGCCCATGTTTTCCTTCAGCTCTTTGAGCACATTTAGGACTATTTTTAAAAGTCATTGTCTGGTATGTTCCAGGTGTGATCTCCTCATTGATATTTTCTCATGCTTTAATCTTTTCCTTTGCCTAGCCATTACTTCCTGTTTCTTTGTATGTTTTGTAATCTTTTTGTTGAAAGCTGGTGTATTAATCAGCTAAAGGGGTGCTGATGAAAATTTCCAGAAATCTGCTGGCTTTTAAAAAGGGTATTTATTTTGGGTGAAAGCTTACAGTTACAATGCCCTAAAGAATCCAATTCAAGTTACCTTAAGAGACATTTTCTCACTCATATCTGTTGCTACGGATTGAAGCGAGATGGTTGCTGATCTTTGCAAGGGTTTAGTTTTCTTCTTCCTCTTATGCCTCTGTGGGCCCAGCTTCCTCCCATCTCATCTGTAGAATGAAGGACTTGTTTCTTTCTGGGCTTTCTCAGCTGCTCAGGGCTCTGGTCTCTTCAGTTGCAAACTATTAGGCAAATGGCTTATCTCTCCCTGGGGCTCCAGGATCAAAACTGACAAAGTTCTTTCTTATTCTTCTGTACCTTGTTCTGCATGTCTTCTTGAGTAAGTGTCCATTTATATAGCCCACCAAGGGGATGGGGAATCAACCCTGAGCTACACCATACTGATGTGGTCAAATCAAAGACTTAATCTAAATATAATTTAATCAAAGACATCTCAGCTGAATCTAATACAAGCAAAGGGGATCATGCCCAGAGTAACAGACAGTTTACAAACATAATCTCTCTTTTTGGAATTTGTAAATAATCTCAAACTGCACACCTGGTCATTTTGAAATTTTACTCTTCTATCACTAGAATTTATGCTCTGAGGTGTCTATTACTTGAACTTGTATTCGGCTAGTGTTATGACAGCTTTCCTTGAATGTCAGAAAATAACATTTGATAAAAAGAAGAAAAGTAGAGGAAGGAAAATAAAAAAGATTATATCTTTCCCAGTCTTTGCAGATTGATTTGTGTGAGTGCTATCCTTCAGAGTACATCCACACAATGAGCTTGGAGAATAACTCCAAGCCAGAGTGTAGAGCCCTCTCTGACCATTTCTGCAAATGCGTCTTGTCATGGACATATGCATGTGACCCTAGGAGTTTTCCAGTTTATATGGTTTTGAATGTCCCCTTTTCCCATGGGCCCCAGGCATACCCAAACTTTATGGTAATCGCATGCATTGTTCTACAGCCACCAATCCCTTTCCCCAGTCAGCATGACTTGATTGCTCTTTCACAGCATTCTGTAGAGCTCTCTGAGTTGTTTCTATATGCAAGGCAAGTTCTAGACAGTGAGTCCCTCAGGCTACCACCAGACAGATTGGGCCAGATATACATGCTCCCAGAATATGCAAGAATGTTCCCCTGCTAACCGTGGAAGGAACTTGCCCCAGGGACCCACACTGGATGCATGGGCCAATTTACACCAAGCAAATGAGGAGATAGGGGAAGCACCAGCAGATCCAACCTCTTTTATGTAATTTTTCCTTTATCCAGCACTCCCTCACTACTGGATTCCTTTATATTCCAGAGGTTTAAAAAGATATTTCCACCACTTCTAACTAGTTGATCAAAGCTTCTGTTGGAGTCAGAGCTCTGAAATGTCTCACTCTGCCTTCTTGATTGGAGATGGGCTTGTTGTTCTGTTTAGTGTATACATTTTGATATAACGAATTAAGCTAGTTAAATATTATTCAGATCATTCATATAGTTTTATTTCATTTGGTATATCAAATTTTGAAGGATATTTGAAATGAAAAAAATCTTCTGATATGATTGTGGTTTGGTCAAATATATGTGTACACATATGTCTGTATATGTATACATAAAAGTATTTGCCATATTTCATCTTTTATATAAATTAATAATATTCATTTTTCAATTAATGAATTTGTCTAGCTTTCTAGATATAATATTAATACTGATAAACTTGTTTTCCACATGATTTTGTTTGCCATCCACTTCTTTGCAAACACTCTATCTTATTTTTTTTTATTATAGTCTTTGTGCATCTATGAGAATCAGATTGTAACTTCTTCTCTCCTTATTAATCGGTAGAAATTTTCTGTTCTGCCCTGAACTTGTGTTCCTGTAACACACCATTATAGCAACTTGCTTGACAAAATCTACAGTCTTTTTTACTTTATATTTTTCTTGAATGGCTTTTCCTGACCTGCTGCTACAGTATTAGAACCCATATACACAAAGAATGGATGGGAAATGTATGTATGTATTATTCATCAACCTGAACAAAAACAAGCACTCACAAATAAAAACAATAACAAAATCCACTTATTTTTATCTATAGTCAGAGAGATTTGGTGTTAATGGTTATATTCTTTGTTTAAACAACTTCAGGAATCAGCAGTAGAAATGGGATAATGAAATACTTTTTGAGCAGAAGTTCTTCTCTTCATCTCTGATATATCATGATGTCTCTGTTGACACCATGATCTATCTTTATTTCTCTCCATTATATTAAGACAGTTCTACCATTATCTTATCTCTTTACCATAATATTCTTTTTAAAGTACAACAATTTGTCGGACTAGAAAGAGATAGCTAGCAAGAAAATTTATTGATTTATTTTTTTTTGAGCTTTGCTTTGCATTTATTATTTTTAATAGATTTTAAAATATTTTTAAAAATACATAGATCATACAGAATGTTACATTAAAAAATATAAGAGGATCCCGTATAGCCCCACTTTCCTCTCCCATCCCTCCCACATCACCAAATTCTTTCATCAATGTGGCACATTCATTGCATTTGGTGAATACATTTTGGAGCACTGCTACACAGCATGGATTATAGTTTACATTGTAGTTAACACTCTCTCCCAGTCCGTTCTGCATATATAATTCCCTACATCTGTCCCTGGGATATCATTCAGGACAACTCCAAGTCCTGGAAATACCCCCATATCACACCTCTTCTTCCCTCTCCCTGCCTCAGAAACTCCTGTGGTCACTGTCTCCACATCAATAAAACAGTTTCTTCCAGTGCTAGAGTCATAATATTTCTATAGTAGAATACCAGTATGTCCAATCTAATACTTATTTTATTCCTCCCTGGGATGGTGAGGACTCTGGGATGGTGATGCCCACTCCACCTCTAACTCGAGATGGGGCTTAGATCCCACATGGCTGATGGATGGAATTCTCCTGCTTGCAGTTGTATACTCTCTCAGTTCCCTGGTATGGTGGTTGACCATCCCCACCTCACTGTAAGCTGACATGGGCAAGTCCAATGAACTGGAGTGTAGTGCTTCAACTCCTGTTGAGGCTCAGGGCCCAGCTGGCACATAGTCATTCCAGAGATTCAAGTCTCCTAAGCATACACCTACCCCAGGTTAAGTGAAAGTGACAGAAGAGGCATGTGTAGCGAGGTCATATCTGAGTCCAGTCCAACTCCATCAACTCAAAAGCATAAATTCCAAAGTAGGTCCCACTGGCAGGACATTGAACTCCAGAACCATCTGTCATGACTGTAGGACCTGGGTGTCTCCATAGCCCTCAGGACCACCACTACTTGGGGTTGTATCTACTTTGGCTGTCTCTGAGATCCTGCTGAGGTGTGCATGAGCACAACCCCTCTGATAACCTCCTGACTCACTTTGAAGTCTCTTAGCCATATAAACTCATTTGTCCTTACAGTTCCCCCCTTTTATTAAATGTCTTTTTCTAGTTGCATCACCAGCTGGTGCTTGGTAGAAATCCCTTGGTGCCAGGAAGGCTCATCCCCTGGAGTCATGTCCTACGCAGAGGAGTAGGTAATTCATTTCCATGCTGAATTTGACTTAGAGAGTGGCCACATTTGAACAATATGGAGGCTTTCAGGAGGCAACTCTTAGGCACCCTGCAGCTCTAGGCCTAGTTGAAATTTCCAGCACACAGGCTCCTAAGCATAGTCATCAGTATCAAGGGCCCATCACTGGACCTTTCTTCTTCATTGCTCTTTGCCTTCCACTTGGAGGATTCTTGCTGCTCCATTGGGGAGTGCAACAGAGTTCCTTGAAATGGGAACTCAGCACTCCCTCAATTGTCATATGAAATTCTACCCACTATGTCAATACGCAACGAACATCAGAACATATCTATATACCCTATAAGTATGCCTTGGAGAACTCCCTTCAACCAATACATCCCCCATCAATGACACCCCCATCAGTGTTCCTCCCCTTCCATAGTTGAAGCCCTCTGTGATCCAAAACTCCTTCAAAAGTAATTCTAATATATTGCCAAATTCAATGGATAGGAAAATGAAATAGTAATGATAGGTTTAAGATTAGAAATAGAATACTTAATAATTTAGAAA